>NC_053393.1:247106994-247206326 GCF_905171765.1 Bufo bufo | reverse complement strand
AAAAGACATTTGTCCATCCAGTTCGGCCTGTTATCCTGCAAGTTGATCCAGAGGAAGGCAAAAAACCCTGTGAGGTAGAAGCCAATTTTCTCCACTTTAGGGGAAAAAAAAATTCCTTCCCGACTCCAATCATGCAATCAGAATAACTCCCTGGATCAACGACCCCTCTCTAGTAGCTATAGCCTGTAATATTATTAAGCTCCAGAAATACGTCCAGGCCCCTCTTGAATTCCTTTATTGTACTCACCATCACCACCTCCTCAGGCAGAGAGTTCCATAGTCTCACTGCTCTTACCGTAAAGAATCCTCTTCTATGTTTGTGTACAAACCTTCTTTCCTCCAGAGGCAGAGGATGTCCCCTCGTCACAGTCACAGTCCTGGGGATAAATAGCTGATGGGATAGATCTCTGTACTGACCCCTGATATATTTATACATATTAATTAGATCTCCCCTCAGTCGTCTTTTTTCTAAAGTGAATAACCCTAATTTTGATAATCTTTCAGGGTACTGTAGTTGCCCCATTCCAGTTATTACTTTAGTTGCCCTCCTCTGAACCCTCTCCAGCTCTGCTATGTCTGCCTTGTTTACAGGAGCCCAGAACTGTACACAGTACTCCATGTGTGGTCTGACTAGCGATTTTTAAAGTGGTAGGACTATGTTCATATCACGGAAATCTATGCCCCTTCTGATGCAACCCATTATCTTGTTGGCCTTGGCAGCAGCTGCCTGACACTGGTTTTTGCTGCTTAGTTTGCTGTTTATTAAAATTCCTAGATCCTTTTCTATGTCAGTGTTACCGAGTGTTTTACCATTTAGTATGTACGGGTGACTTGCATTTTTCCTTCCCATGTGCATAACTTTACATTTATCAGTCTTAAACCTCATCTGCCACTTATCTGCCCAAGCCTCCAATCTATCCAGATCCCTCTGTAGTAGTATACTGTCCTCATCAGTGTAAATTACTTTACACAGTTTAGTGTCATCTGCGAAAATTGATACTTTACTATGCAAGCCTTCTACAAGATCATTAATAAATATATTGAAGAGAATAGGGCCCAATACTGACCCCTGAGGTACTCCACTAGTGACAGTGACCCAATCTGAGTGTGTACCGTTAATAACCACCCTCTGTTTTCTATCACTCAGCCAGTTACTTACCCACATACAGATGTTTTCTCCCAGTCCGAACATTCTCATTTTATATACTAACCTTTTATGTGGTACAGTGTCAAATGCTTTGGAGAAGTCCAGATATACGACATCCATTGATTCGCTGCTGTCAAGTCTAGAACTTACCTCCTCATAGAAACTGATTAAATTAGTCTGACATGACCGATCCCTCACGAAGCCATGCTGATATGGCGTTATTTGCTTATTTCCATTGAGATGCTCTAATATAGCATCTCTCAGAAAACCTTCAAACAGTTTACCCACAACAGATGTTAAACTTACCGGCCTATAGTTTCCAGGCTCTGTTTTTGGCCCCTTTTTGAATATTGGCACCATATATGCCACGCGCTAATCCTGTGGGACATTCCCTGTCAATATAGAGTCTGCAAATATCAGAAATAAGGGTCTGGCTATGACATTACTTAATTCCTTTAGGATACGGGGGTGTATGTCATCCGGTCCTGGCGATTTGTCTATTTTAATCTTTTTAAGTCGCTGATGTACTTCTTCCTGGGTCAGACAGGACACTTTTAATGGGGAATTTATTTTTGCATTCTGCATGTCATCTGACAGTTTATTTTCCTCAGTGAATACATTGGAGAAAAAAATATTTAACAGCTTTGCTGTCTCCTCGTCGCTCTCTGCGACTCCCCCCTCATTACTCTTTAAAGGGCCAACACCTTCAGATTTATACTTTTTAACATTTATATAATTGAAGAACATTTTAGGGTTAGTTTTACTCTCTTTGGCAATTAATCTCTCGGTCTCTAGTTTGGCCGCTTTTATTTGTTTTTTACATGTTCTATTTTTTTCCTTATAGTTTTTCAGTGCTTCCGTGCTACCCTCCTGTTTTAGTGTTTTATATGCTTTCTTTTTGTCATTTATTGCTTTCTTTACAGTTCTATTTATCCACATTGGTTTCTTTTTGTTTCTTAACCTTTTATTACCATACGGTATGTACCTCTCACAATGAGTTTTTAGGATGTTTTTAAAGATATCCCATTTTGTGTCTGTATTTGTGAGGACTTTGTCCCAGTTAGTTTAGCCTATGGCCTCTCTTAGTTGGCTAAATTTAGCTTTTTTGAAGTTTGGTATTTTTGTTCCTCCCTGTAGAAACGCTCTTTTGAATGATAATTGGAAGGTTATTACTTTATGGTCACTATTTCCCAGGTGTCCCCCAACCTGCACGTCTGTTGTTCTGTCAGGTCTATTGGTTAATACTAAGTCCAGTATGGCCGTCCCTCTAGTCGGGTCCTGAACCAGTTGGGAGAGGTAATTGTCTTTGGTTATTGCCAGAATGCTCGGACTGGGAGAAAACGTCTGTATGTGGGTAAGTAACTGGCTCAATGATAGAAAACAGATGGTGGTTATTAACGGTACACACTCAGATTGGGTCACTGTCACTAGTGGGGTACCTCAGGGGTCAGTATTGGGCCCTATTCTCTTCAATATATTTATTAATGATCTTGTAGAAGGCTTGCACAGTAAAGTATCAATTTTCGCCGATGACACTAAACTGTGTAAAGTCATTTACACTGATGAGGACAGTATACTACTACAGAGGGATCTGGATAGATTGGAGGCTTGGGCAGATAAGTGGCAGACGAGGTTTAACACTGACAAATGTAAAGTTATGCACATGGGAAGGAATAATGCAAGTCACCCGTACATACTAAATAGTAAAACACTCGGTAACACTGACATGGAAAAGGATCTAGGAATTTTAATAAACAGCAAACTAAGCTGCAAAAACCAGTGTCAGGCAGCTGCTGCCAAGGCCAATAAGATAATGGGTTGCATCAGAAGGGGCATAGATGCCCATGATAAGAACATAGTCCTACCACTTTACAAATTGCTAGTCAGACCACACATGGAGTACTGTGTACAGTTCTGGGCTCCTGTAAACAAGGCAGACATAGCAGAGCTGGAGAAGGTCCAGAGGAGGGCAACTAAAGTAATAACTGGAATGGGGCAACTACAGTACCCTGAAAGATTATCAAAATTAGGGTTATTCACTTTAGAAAAAAGACAACTGAGGGGAGATCTAATTAATATGTATAAATATATCAGGGGTCAGTACAGAGATCTATCCCATCATCTATTTATCCCCAGGACTGTGACTGTGACGAGGGGAAATCCTCTGCATCTGGAGGAAAGAAGGTTTGTACACAAACATAGAAAAGGATTCTTTACGGTAAGAGCAGTGAGACTATGGAACTCTCTGCCTGAGGAGGTGGTGATGGTGAGTACAATAAAGGAATTCAAGAGGGGCTTGGATGTATTTCTGGAGCGTAATAATATTATAGGCTATAACTACTAGAGAGGGGTCGTTGATCCAGGGAGTTATTCTGATTGCCTGATTGGAGTCGGGAAGGAATTTTTTATTCCCCTAAAGTGGGGAAAATTGGCTTCTACCTCACAGGTTTTTTTTTTGCCTTCCTCTGGATCAACTTGCAGGATGACAGGCCGAACTGGATGGACAAATGTCTTTTTTCGGCCTTATGTACTATGTTACTATGTTGCTATCCACTTGCTCATTAATTTTGTCATACTATTGCTGGAGACTGTCTACTTTTTCGTGGGCCACCCTGTATTACCCCTTCTCAACATAGAGAAGGGATACATGATGACCTTTCTATGTGTGCCATTCCTATGAAATGACCTATTTGCGTATATTCTCCTACTAGTGACATCACTGTGTGCATTATTGCTATTTTGTGACATAACTGTGTAAATTATCTACAATATGTACAATAAAGTCACTTCAACTTTTACATTATCCTTGTGCATCAGGGAGACCATAATAATCATAAAATTCATGTACTGGAATTGCTGCAGAAGGTGGTCGTGATAGAGTGGGGCCCAAGTCAATTTTGCTATGAAGCCCCACGGTTACTTGCTATGCCCCTGGAATGTACATTACATATAAAGATTCTGCAAGCAGCTACATTCGGTCAGGGAGCTGTCAGAATGGCTAGAGCTGCTGCACAGATTTAGGGGGTCATTTACTATACTGAAATACTCCTAAATTAGGCTTATTTCAGGCGCAGATGGCGGGTCAATGCTTAGTTGCTGTTTTAGGCGTAGAAAGTGGATGCGCTGAAGTTATGAAGAGGCGCATGCCTCTGCATAACTTCAGCGGATACCCCGCTAGCTACAGGCTTTTATTATGACCGGCGTCTAAAACGCCGGTCCTAATAAATGTGCCCCTTAATTTCAACAGAACTTAAAGAGAACCTGTCACCTCACCACCTGGTGGCCAGGACTGTGGGAGTGCACATAGGCCAGTGCCTTTTCCTATATTGTGTAAGCACGACCACCGCTGCTGGATTACGGGGTGGTCGTAACCATGGAATTGAGCAGTGTATAATGTGACTGAAAAATGAATCAAGCCAGCAAAGGAGGCAATATTTTAATTTAACATATATATTGCTATATCACATTTTTTATAAGAGGAATTAATGAAATTGCTGGACCAATTGATGGGAGGATCATGAAAACAGCCATGGAATGCCCAGTGTATAGGAGTCGAAGACACTCCTTTGTGAGTCCTAAGGGACTGGAAAGCAACAAAATAGTCTCCCATTTGAAAGGCTGACCTTTCTCCCCTGGCAACTAGAGATGAGTGAATTTTGAAAAAATTTGATTTGCCGTTTCGGCAATTAAAAAAAAAAAATATTTGGTTCGATCCGAATAAATTCCCAGCAAATTACGTTAAAAAACTGCTATTTCCTGGCTGCAGAGAGCCTTTATAGTGGTGTAGAACACTGTGCCTTGCAGTTGCACACATATGGAGTCTGCTTTGGTAGTGAAATAATACTGTGAGTTTGTATGACATGCAGATGACAGGCGTCACTCTTAGAATCACTGCACACTTCACTTATTTGGGCAGTTACGGGGCCAAATAACTCAAGTATGAACTCAGCCTTACAGGTCGATGTTAGCGCCAAGACACTCTGTGTGCTGTCCGCATCCGTTGCTCCGTTCCGTAGACCTGCAAAAATTATATATCATGTCCTATTCTTGTCCGTTTTGCTGACAAGAATAGACATTTCTATAAAGGACCATCCGTGTTTTGCGGATCCGCAATTTGAGGACCGCAAAACACAGCACGCTTGTGTGAACAAGCCCTTAATCTGAAGATATGCTAACAAATCAGAGGCCTTTGGCTAAAACTTCTCAAAGGGGTATTCCGGTAGGTGAAAGTTATCCTGCTCTATCTATTTCTATGGAAGTTATGGAGATAGGCGAGTACACCCACAGAAATGAATGGAGCGGCCGTGCACTTGTGCGGCCGGCCGCGCAGGTCATTTCAGGGGAGCAGCAGGGGGCTTGCCGGGGGTACAGGGCCCTGTTCTTGTGATTGGTGGGGGTCCCACTGGTAGTACCCCCACCAACCTGATCTGATAACTTTTTCCTACCGCAATACCCTTTTAAAGGTATATAACTAAATTAGTACATACTGTAATCAACTAATGATTTAATACCTTGTGCAATCCATCTCTAAAAGGAGATGTTAGGATTAATATGCCTAATGTAGTTGTATATCTGATAATTCCAGTCTGGCTCAACATCTTCCTCCTTGAGTCAGCCTTCACACATTAAAGTGGTTTTCTGGGAGTTTTATACTGATGTCCTATCCTCTGGATAGGTCATCAATATCTGATCAGTAGTGATCTGACATCCGGGACCCTAGTTGATCAGCTGTTTGAGAATGCAACAGACCTTCTCACAGTTTACCAATCAGAGCGCTGTACATTGTATAGAGCTGCGCCGAGGCCATGTGACCAATGAATGTGATGTCACATGGCCTAGGGAAAGCTGAGAGAATGCTGTGGCACTACTACCTTCTCAAACAGCTGATTGGCGGGGGTCCCGGGTGTAGTGATGGACGAACATCGGTCGGGACGGTTCGCGAACGCGATCAAATGTTCGCGAACCGCAATTTCGCGGCGGGCCCCATTCACTTTAAAGGCAGGCGAAGCTGGAATACCTCACAAATAGTCCCACAACATCCCACAACATGGACAGTGACATACCAGATGTATTATTCGAATTTGCGATCTCCATTACAGAGGGAAACATTTTTTCTCCCCACAGCATTTAAAGTGGTTGTCCCACAGAAAATATTCTACAGTTTTCATACCAGCACCTGGGTCTGAATACTTTTGTATTTATATGTAATTAAAAAGTTAGCATATCCCCAGAGTTATTAAATAAAATGTGTCTGTGTAGCGTCACCTGCTGGTTGCTTTTTTTCTTATATCTTTGACCTGCTCACTGAGATGGCCGCACATGCTCAGTTTCATCCTTCAACTAGCTCCTGAGCTGGGATAGGGAGAGCATGGACATGCCCCTTAGCTGCAGCAGAAAAGACACTCCCTTTGAGCTGCCTTCTTGATATAAATCTAGCAGAGCATTCAATGGGGAGATCTCTGGACCCATGTGAGGTACAGGGCTGGTTCTAGCTTTGTTAGAAAGAGGTTGTCATGTACTATATGATGTCTGATTAGATTTTTTTTACATTAGTCATGGGATAACCCCTTTAAGGATAAAACAGGGTCAGTGTCTACCTGCTTCCACCTCAGAGGAATGTGTTTACAGTCACTTTAATAACTGTAGAATGGTAGAACATGTCCTATTCTTGTCCGTTTTGTGGACAAGGATTGGAAATTTCTACATTAGTTCAAAAATAAATGGTGGCATGCACTCGGCTGGGATCCAGCTTTTAGCGTATCCGCCATTTACAGACAATAAAACACTTACGACCGTGTACATTAGCCCTAATATGTATATTTACTCATATTCCTATGTAGACCTACAGCCTGTCCACCTCATGCTGTGAGTAGAGACTTTATCTCTAGACCTCCATACATTTCCGTGGATTTAAGTGATTTGCCTGTGTGAAGATTGGTGCTCATCTTATTAAACAATACCATTAGCATAATTGAATTGGATCAAAAAATGTATGTTTCTATCACCACACAGCCTCCCAGATTCAGCGGAGCCGAAAGTCATACTTTATCAAATACAGAAGGATCAGAACAATATGGGATACAACTCACACAATAAGATATATAATACACGCTACAAGATGGGCCGTCTATCTATAGCAGGTCCGATTCTACCTAAGCCCCACTAAAGTGAAAGGAGAGAGCAGCACAATGTCGGCTACTTCCTCCTTTCCTGGCTGTGTGTGACAGGGTCCCTTTCTTGGAAATTTTACTGCAGATTTTGCTGACATTCCACAGTGGATTTCGGTGCGGATTTACCAAAGATCTAACCCTACACATTGCAAACTGTGAAATATACAGTGGAAATCTGTAGCATAAATTAGCACGACGCAAGATTTCGGTCAGAGCGTGCGCGGGCCGGCAAAAGTTAAAGGACAATTTCGTCACCAGCCTGCCAGCCAATGATCATCGCTGGCAGGCTGGCGTTTTTAAAAAAAAAACGAATCACAAGCCATATAACACCTTATACACTGCTCAAAAAAAATAAAGGGAACACAAAAATAACACATCCTAGATCTGAATTAATTAAATATTCTTCTGAAATACTTTGTTCTTTACATAGTTGAATGTGCTGACAACAAAATCACACAAAAAAAAGAAAAAGGAAATCAAATTTTTTAACCCATGGAGGTCTGGATTTGGAGTCACCCTCAAAATTAAAGTGGAAAAACACACTACAGGCTGATCCAACTTTGATGTAATGTCCTTAAAACAAGTCAAAATGAGGTTCAGTAGTGTGTGTGGCCTCCACGTGCCTGTATGACCTCCCTACAACGCCTGTGTATGCTCCTGATGAGGTGGCGGACGGTCTCCTGAGGGATCTCCTCCCAGACCTGGACTAAAGCATCTGCCAACTCCTGGACAGTCTGTGGTGCAATGTGACGTTGGTGGATAGAGCGAGACGTGATGTCCCAGATGTGCTCAATTGGATTCAGGTCTGGGGAATGGGCGGGCCAGTCCATAGCATCAATGCCTTTGTCTTGCAGGAACTGCTGACACACTCCAGCCACATGAGGTCTAGCATTGTCTTGCATTAGGAGGAACCCAGGGCCAACCGCACCAGCATATGGTCTCACAAGGGGTCTGAGGATCTCATCTCAGTACCTAATGGCAGTCAGGCTACCTCTGGCGAGCACATGGAGGGCTGTGCGGCCCTCCAAAGAAATGCCACCCCACACTATTACTGACCCAATGCCAAACACCATTACTGACTCATGCTGGAGGATGTTGCAGGCAGCAGAACATTCTCCACGGCGTCTCCAGACTCTGTCACGTCTGTCACATGTGCTCAGTGTGAACCTGCTTTCATCTGTGAAGAGCACAGGGCGCCAGTGGCGAATTTGCCAATCTTGGTGTTTTCTGGCAAATGCCAAACGTCCTGCACGGTGTTGGGCTGTAAGCACAACCCCCACCTGTGGACGTCAGGCCCTGATATCACCCTCATGGAGTCTGTTTCTGACCATTTGAGCAGACACATGCACATTTGTGGCCTGCTGGAGGTCATTTTGCAGGGCTCTCGCAGTGCTCCTCCTGTTCCTCCTTGCACAAAGGCAGAGGTAGCGGTCCTGCTGCTGGGTTGTTGCCCTCCTACGGCCTCCTCCACATCTCCTGATGTACTGGCCTGTCTCCTGGTAGCGCCTCCATGCTCTGGACACTACGCTGACAGACACAGCAAACCTTCTTGCCACAGCTCGCATTGATGTGCCATCCTGGATAATCTGCACTACCTGAGCCACTTGTGTGGGTTGTAGACTCCGTCTCATGCTACCACTAGAGTGAAAGCACCGGCAGCATTCAAAAGTGACCAAAACATCAGCCAGGAAGCATAGGAACTGAGAAGTGGTCAGGTCACCACCTGCAGAACCACTCCTTTATTGGGGGTGTCTTGCTAATTGCCTATAATTTCCACCTGTTGTCTATCCCATTTGCACAACAGCATGTGAAATTGATTGTCACTCAGTGTTGCTTCCTAAGTGGACAGTTTGATTTCACAGAAGTGTGATTGACTTGGAGTTACATTGTGTTGTTTAAGTGTTCCCTTTATTTTTTTGAGCAGTGTATTTATAAATATAAGGTGTTAAATGGCTTCTGTGCTCCTCTGCTGGTCCTTTTCGTCGGTTGTTCCCGGCAGAGGAGCACACATCACAGTGAGTAGCCACCAAACACTACACTTAGCCCCAGATCACCCCCCATCACCCCAATTAACCCCTTGATCACCCCTTGATCGCCCCTGTCAATCACCTAGTGAAAGGGAAAAAAATGATCTGTGTAAACTGTCACTTTTTTTTCCCACTGGTATTGACTGATAGTTTTAGGATAGTTTAGGCCCCTTGGTTAGGTAGCGATCGTTTATCGCCCAGCCCACCGCACCGCAGTCACTGATTCGCTGATTAGCGTATCTCTAATCAGCTTTTGTACTTTTATAGTATCTGTAAGTGATCAGAACTGATCACAGTCAGATCTATAATAGTATTAGTGTCACCTTAGTTTGCCCTCCACCCAAAACGCAGTGTTTGCCCGATCAGGCCTGATTGGTTGCCCACACGTGCGTTCACCCACGCCCGCCCCGCTGCAGTGACAAAAAAAAATAATTTTTTGATCACTGCACTATCACTTTACAAGCGCTGCCGCGATAAAAAAAATCTGTTTTGATATTTTTTATCAATCGCAGAGGCCTCCGGTACTTCGCTAGCCTCCCATTTGTAAGACAGGCTTGCTTTTTTTCTTGGGTAGTCTCAGGGAATACCCCCTAAATTTTGTAGTCCAAATGTCAAACAGGGGGTATTCTTCTGAAGAGGCCTACAGGCTTCTGACCCAGTCGGATGAGGAATGGGAACCCTCATCTGACGAATCTAGCAGAATATGAACCTGTAGAAAGCAGTGGCAGTCTGACCCAAAGTTCGGACGAGGAGGTTGAGGTCCCTGATAGCGCCAGGCGTACCCGGCCCCGTGTTGCTAGACCACAGGTTGCGCAGGATCCGCTTCAAGGGCAGCAGAGTGGGGCTGGCGCTGTCGGATCACGTGGTAAGGCATACACCAGCAGCGCAGCCCATCCTGGACCTAGTACCAGCACTGCCGTACACATGGTGACGTGGCGAGCACCAGAAGGGCAGTTGAAGCTGGTACGGTGGCAATAGTTACCCCGTCGCAGCCACCGCACAGACAGGCCCGTAGAGCCCCTAGAGTCCTTGAGGTGCTGGCAAACCCTGATTGGCAGTCCCCAACTTCAGCTACACCATTAGTTCCCCCTTTCACCGCCCAGTCTGGAATTCGGGTTGAGACAGCTCAGATCAATTCGGCACTGGGATTTTTTGAGCTGTTCTTGACTGCGGAGCTCTTGGACTTAGTCGTGGCAGAAACAAATCGGTATGCCACTCAATTTATAGCCGCCAACCCGGGAAGCTTTTATGCCCAGTCTTTCTGGTGGAAACCCGTCCAAGTTTCCGAAATTAAAATTTTTCTGGGCCTTCTCCTCAACATGGGTCTAACCAAAAAGCATGAATTGCGGTCATATTGGTCCACGAACCCAATTCATCACATGCCCATGTTCCCTGCTGCTATGTCCAGGACACGATTTGAGACCATCCTGTGTTTCCTGCACTTTAGCGACAACAGCACCTCTCATCCCAGAGGCCACCCAGCTTTTAACCGGCTCCACAAAATTCGGCCCCTCATAGACCACTTCAACAACAAATTTGCAGATTTGTATACCCCTGAGCAAAACATCTGCGTAGACGAGTCCCTTATACATTTTACCGGGCGCCTTGGCTTCAAACAATACATCCCAAGCAAGCGCGCCCGGTATGGGGTCAAATTGTATAAGCTCTGTGAAAGGGCCACAGGCTATACCCACAAATTTCGGATCTATGAGGGTAAAGATCAGACCCTGGAGCCGGTCAGTTGCCCTGACTACCTGGGGAGCAGTGAGAAGACAGTCTGGGACTTGGTGTCACCCTTATTTGGCAAGGGGTACCATCTTTATGTGGACAATTTTTACACAAGTGTGCCCCTCTTCAGGCATTTGTTGATAGAACAGATTGGCTGCTGTGGCACCGCGCGACCTAGTCGCCGGGGCTTCCCCCAACGGCTCGTTACCACCCGTCTTGCAAGGGGGAGAGGGCTGCCTTGTGTAACGAAGAACTGCTCGCGGTGAAATGGAGAGACAAGCGTGACGTTTACATGCTCTCCTCCATTCAAGCAGACACGACAATACAAATAGAACGGGCAACCAGTGTCATTGAAAAGCCCCTCTCAGTCCACGACTATAACATTCACATGGGAGGGGTGGATTTCAATGACCAGATGTTGGCTCCTTATTTAGTTTCCCGATGCACCAGACGCTGGTATAAGAAGGTGTCTGTATATTTGATTCAGTTGGCTGCATATAATAGTTTTGTTCTCTACAGTAAGGCTGGTAGAACAGGATCCTTCCTCAAATTTCAGGAAGAGATCATCGAGAACCTCCTGTATCCAGGAGGTTCCGTGGCCCGATCCACCAGTGTAGTGAGCCGTCTACACGAGCGACATTTCCCCAATGTCGTTGCTGGTACCTCAACCCAACCGTCACCCCGAAAAAGATGTTGTGTCTGTAGCAGGAGTGGAATAAGGCGTGACACCCGCTATTTCTGTCCTGACTGCCCTGACCACCCTGCCCTATGCTTAGGGGAGTGTTTCCGGAAGTACCACACACAGGTACACTTAGCATAGGGATTGCATCTCACAGGACAGGCACACAGGGGTATTAGGGTCCTTTCACTCACAGCTGCTGCAAACCTCTCCTTTCATCTGGGACAAAGTGCATAATGTACTTCGCCACATCTTTGGGCAATTTGCGCTTTGCACATTGTCCCATGGGGAAGGAGAGGTTTGTCCTATAAAGGTAAAAAAAAAAAAAAAAAATCACCGGAAAGCAAAAAAATTAACGTTCTGTTCAAAAAGTTAAATAAAGTTTATATGTTCAGTTCAAATGTTATTATAAAGTTAATAAATTTATTGCGTTGCGGCATGGTTTTTTCTTTTTTGTTTTGTTTTGTTTACCTTCAAGGTGGACCAACCGATCGACTAGCTGCAGCACTGATGTGCATTCTGACAGAAGCATTGCGCTGCTGTCAGATTACACAAAAGTCGGGTTATGCGGCGCTGCAAGACGAGATTTCTCCTCTGCAGTAAAAGATACGTTTGCCGAGGCATATGAGCTGAGGGGGCGGCGGTGTTCATATGCTTTGGCAAACACTTGTATATAAAAAAAAATTATAAAAATCCCGGCAATGATTTATTCATCCACATTGATTGATGTGAATGGAGAAATCGGGTTTGCCAGGGCATACGGGCTAAGTGGGTTTGGATGTTGGGCGGAGCTCCTATGTCCTGGCAGACGCCTTTCCCCTCCTTTTTTTTTTTTGGCAGAGATTTTTTTATCCACATTGATCGATGCGAATGAAGAAATCTGTGCCGTTCATTTTTTCTTTCAGCCCAGAGGCTGAACGAAAAAAAAATCTCATTACCCCTATGCTCAATATAAGGAGAATAGCAGAAACTCCTAATGCTGGCCATACATGTAATGATTGCGGAGACCCTCAAATGCCAGGGCAGTACAAACACCCCACAAATGACCCCATTTTGGAAAGAAGACACCCCAAGGTATTCGCTGAGGGGCATATTGAGTCCATGAAAGATTGAAATTATTGTCCCAAGTTAGTGGAAAGGGAGACTTTGTGAGAAAAAACAAAAAAATATCAATTTACGCTAACTTGTGCCAAAAAAATAAAAAATTCTATGAACTCGCCATGCCCCTCATTGAATACCTTGGGGTGTCTTCTTTCCAAAATGGGGTCACATGTGGGGTATTTATACTGCCCTGGCATTTTAGTGGCCCTAAAGCGTGAGAAGAAGTCTGGAATCCAAATGTCTAAAAATGTCCTCCTAAAAGGAATTTGGGCCCCTTTGCCCACCTAGCCTGCAAAAAAGTGTCACACATGTGGTATCGCCGTACTCAGGAGAAGTTGGGGAATGTGTTTTGGGGTGTCATTTTACATATACCCATGCTGGGTGAGATAAATATCTTGGTCAAATGCCAACTTTGTATAAAAAAAATTGGAAAGTTGTCTTTTGCCGAGATATTTCTCTCACCCAGCATGGGTATATGTAAAAAGACACCCCAAAACACATTGCCCTACTTCTTCTGAGTACGGCGATACCAGATGTGTGACACTTTTTTGCAGCCTAGGTGGGCAAATGGGCCCACATTCCAAAGAGCACCTTTCGGATTTCACAGGGCATTTTTTTCACACTTTGATTTCAAACTACTTCTCACACATTAGGGCCCCTAAAATGCCAGGGCAGTATAACTACCCCACAAGTGAACCCATTTTGGAAAGAAGACACCCCAAGGTATTCCGTGAGGGGCATGGCGAGCTCCTAGAATTTTTTATTTTTTGTCACAAGTTAGCGGAAAATGATGATTATTATTTTTTTTCTTACAAAGTCTCATATTCCACTAACTTATGACAAAAAATAAAAACTTCCATGAACTCACTATGCCCATCACGAAATACCTTGGGGTGTCTTCTTTCCAAAATGGGGTCACTTGTGGGGTAGTTATACTGCCCTGGCATTTTAGGGGCCCTAATGCGTGAAAAGAAGTCTGGAATCCAAATGTGTAAAAAATGCCCTGTAAAATACTAAAGGTGCTCTTTGGAATGTGGGCCCCTTTGCCCACCTAAGCTTCAAAAAAGTGTCACACATCTGGCATCGCCGTACTCAGAAGAAGTAGGGCAATGTGTTTTGGGGTGTCTTTTTACATATACCCATGCTGGGTGAGAGAAATATCTCGGCAAAAAAAAACTTTTCCCATTTTTTTATACAAAGTTGGCATTTGACCGAGATATTTATCTCACCCAGCATGGGTATATGTAAAATGACACCCCAAAACACATTGCCAAACTTCTCCTGAGTACGGAAATACCACATGTGTGACACTTTTTTGCAGCCTAGGTGGGCAAAGGGGCCCACATTCCAAAGAGCACCTTTAGGATTTCACAGGGCATTTTTTACACATTTTGATTTCAAACTACTTCTCACGCATTAGGGCCCCTAAAATGCCAGGGCAGTATAACTACCCCACAAGTGACCCCATTTTGGAAAGAAGACACCCCAAGGTATTTCATGATGGACATAGTGAGTTCATGGAAGTTTTTATTTTTTGTCACAAGTTAGTGGAATATGAGACTTTGTAAGGAAAAAAAATAATCATCATTTTCCGCTAACTTGTGACAAAAAATAAAAAGTTCTCACTATGCCCATCAGCGAATACCTTAGGGTGTCTACTTTCCGAAATGGGGTTATTTGTGGGGTTTTTCTACTGTCTGGGCATTGTAGAACCTCAGGAAACATGACAAGTGCTCAGAAAGTCAGAGCTGCTTCAAAAAGCAGAAATTCACATTTTTGTACCATAGTTTGTAAATGCTATAACTTTTACCCAAACCATTTTTTTTTTACCCAAACATTTTTTTTATGAAAGACATGTAGAACAATAAATTTAGAGAAAAATTTATACATAGATGTCGTTTAAAAAAAAAAAATTGCAATTGAAAGTGAAAAATGTCATTTTTTGGCCAAAATTTCGTTAAATTTTGATTAATAACAAAAAAAGGAAAAAGGTCATCAGCAATGAAATACCACCAAATGAAAGCTCTATTAGTGAGAAGAAAAGGAGGTAAAATTCATTTGCGTGGTAAGTTGCATGACCGAGCAATAAACGGTGAAAGTAGTGTAGTGCAGAAGTGTAAAAAGTGGTCTGGTCATTAAGGGTGTTTAAGCTAGGGGAGCTGAGGTGGTTAAACCAATCAGATTCTCTCTTTTATTTTGGACAGCTCCTTTGGAAAATGAAATGAGGAATCTGATTGGTTGCTATGGGCAACTAAGCCAGTTCTACTTTACACCAGTTTGATAAATGACCCCCTTAATTCTTCTCTGTACCAATCCTGATTCCTATTCGTTTTGAATGTGTACTCTTTGTGGAAGCTTCCATGCTGATTTTTTTTAGATGAGGTATTGGTCATTTCAAAGACAATGTATAAGAAACTGGTTATACTAAAATCTTGTTAATGTTTGGTCGATCGCTACTTATTGGCACCAAAAGAAAAGTCCACGGGAATCTGTGTAAAGTCAGATGTAGCAAATGGACTTGAGGGCATGGGTGTGCATATTACACCTCAAATCTGTCATTACACTCACTAACTTACTATTGTTAGGGCAGCTTTTAAATGCCATAGTGATTAGGGGCCTTTCTAGTGACAAGTATATTGTAGAGTCTCCAGTCAGTCAAGAAAGGGTTAATACTTGGGACCACTGTGGCTGTCTTCACAGTTAAAGTGCATGAGGAAGGTATCAATAATAAGCCCCTGTAGTAACTATGGCAACTGTGCTGCTGATGTCATAGATGCATAAGTCTATGACATAAAGAACCCACAGATGAAGGTTCCATAACAGAAGGACAAACGGCCATTTGCAGAGCCATGCTTGATGTGTCTGGAGACCTCGAGTTTCACCATCTGTAGAGGGAGGAAGAGGAAGGCAGCCCTATCCGCCTGCCTTGTCAACAACTGGGAGACAACAGCTAACAACATGGAAAATAAGCACCCACAAGCGTCTTCCGCAGTATGCCATGTGTCCAGGCATGCATGCAGCATCCTCCCTGTTTTTTAAAGGGCAAGGTTTTTGAAAGGTGGGTACATTGCTTCAATAATACAGGGATGGGCAGTTTCTGACCTGGGATACACAGAGGATTTTGGAGCTGACAAAACCTACCTTTAAGGCCTCATGCACACGACAGTTGTTTTTCTCGGCCTCCGTTCCGTTTTTTTTGCAGATAGGATGGGGACCTATTCATTTCAATGGGTCAGCATAAAAATGCTGGAAGTTTATCCGTTTTTGTTCCGCGTCCGTTGTCCGTGTTTCCCTTCAGCAAAAAAAATTGTGCATGTCCTACTTTTTTCACATTTGCGGACAAGGATAGGCATTTATTACAAGGCATCTGTGAAAAAAACGGATCCTCCAAAAAAAAACGGATGCCGCATCCGTTTTTTTTAGCGGACGCACAATTTGCAGACACAAAAAAAAACTGTCGTGTGCATGAGGCCTAAAGGGATTGTGTCATTTCAGCAAGTGGCATTTGTCATGGTAGGAGAAAGTTAATACAAGGCATACTAATGTATTGCGAATGTCCATATTGCCTTCTTTGCTGGCTGGATTCATTTTTTTACCACATTATACATTGCTCGTTTCCATGGTTACAACCTCCCTGCAATCCATCAGTGGTGGACATGCTTGCACACTGTAGAAAAAAACACCAGCCTCTCTGGTGGCTGGTACAGTGGGAGCTTATATAGGCTGGTGCTTTTTCCTATATTGTGCAAGCACAGCCAACGCTGATGGATTGCAGGGTGGTCGTAGCCATGGAAACGAGCAGTGTATAATGCAATAGAAAAATGAATACAGTCAAAGGAAGCAATATGGATAATACCACTACACTAGTAAGTGCCTCGTATTAATGTTCTCTACATGATAAATGCTATTTCCTGAAGTGAGACAACCCCTCTAAAGCCCTATTACACCTGAAGATAATTGTTCAGATCATCGCTAACAAGTGTTCATATGAATGCTCATTAGCGATGATCTGGCAGTGTAATACTGCCGCCAATTACCCGATGAGTGAGCAAATACTCGTTCATCGGGTAATCAGAATCTTTTAGGAGGTTTAAAAATCCTTGTTTGTGGGCAGCAGATTGTGTCATGTAATCACGATCTGCTGCCGGCAAACAGTGGTTCAGTATGGAGGTGAGTGATAGCATTAGCGAGATTGCTGCATGAAATAGCCACTGTCTCCTCTTCCTTCCCGAAAAGCGCCTGCTTCATCTGCAGGTGTAATAGGACCCTTAGCCTGTCAGAAAAGCTTCTTTAAGGGCTCATGCACACGAACGTATTTTCTTTCAGTGTCCATTCCAGTTTTTTTTTGCGGACCGTATGCGGAACCATTCACTTCAATGGGTCCGCAAAAAACGGAAGTTACTCCGCGAGCATTCCGTTTCCGTATGTCCGTTATGCAAAAAAATAGAACATTTTGCACGAGCTCACGAAAAGTGGACTGTTGAAGACTGGAAAAATGTTGCCTGGTCTGATGAGTCTCGATTTCTGTTGAGACATTCAAATTGTAGAGTCCGAATTTGGCGTAAACAGAATGAGAACATGTATCCATCCTCTGATGGCTACTTCCAGCAGGATAATGCACCATGTCACAAAGCTCGAATCATTTCAAATTGGTTTCTTGAACATGACAATGAGTTCACTGTACTAAAATGGCCCCCACAGTCACCAGATCTCAACCCAATAGAGCATCTTTGGGATGTGGTGGAACGGGAGCTTCGTGCCCTGGATGTGCATCCCTCAAATCTCCATCAACTGCAAGATGCTATCCTATCAATATGGGCCAACATTTCTAAAGAATGCTATCAGCACCTTGTTGAATCAATGCCACGTAGAATTAAGGCAGTTCTGAAGGCAAAAGGGGGTCCAACACCGTATTAGTATGGTGTTCCTAATAATTCTTTAGGTGAGTGTATATGCAGGAAAAATGGATCTTTCACAGAATGAACCGAAAGTGTCGCTCGTTCACCGTCCAAAGAGTTGAGAGGTATGCTGATATGTGAATTAGGCTTAAAGGGGTTGTCTCACTTCAGCAAGTGGCATTTCTTATGTAGAGAAAGAAAATACAAGGCATTTACTAATGTAGTGTGATTCACCATATTACCTCCTTTGCTGGTGGTTTGTACTAACTTCCTCTACATAATAAATGCTATTTGCTGAAGTGAGACAACCCCTTTAAGATGACCATGGTCAGGCTGGGAAATACAGAGAAAAAAGTATACTATTAGACTCTGCCATAGGTGCTATTACACTTCTGCACATGTCTGACCTGGAGGCCTTTGTTAGGCCTCCTATTCCTATAGCAACCCAGCGGCACCACACAATTTTGTTGCAACGTGCTGACATAGGAAGCCCCTTTCGTCTCTTAAACTCCTTAGATGCTACGGTTGCTATTGTTTGCAGCATCCAAGGCATTAAACAGCCAGGCCTGGAGCCTGGTTTTCAGTCAAAACTGGCCTCCCACAGCGACCACACATGAACAACTTCTGCTATTATGTCCATTGGCTGGAACTACATAGTTCCCATGATGTAATAAAATGTCACAGGGTGAGAAGGGGTTAACAAGTTATGGTAAGGCTGTATTCACACCTGTGTTGTGTTTTCTGTCATATGAAAAGGTAACCAGTACATTGCTGCCACCTAGTGGAGGTGTGAAATACATTTAGTTACAAAGTAAAAAACTGCCCCATTTCCACCGTGGAGAAATGCATCTACTGTAGCTACTAATTAGTGGAAATTACACAAGGCCATTGAGCCTTTCAGTGCAATCTTTTCAGGGAGCTGATCCCTAACATGCTGAACCGACATGTCTGAATTCTGTTACCGTACAATCCTAAACGCTCTAAGCTCTATAAAGCCTCATTCACACGTCAGTGTTCCACGCATGTGCGCTGTACATGTTCTCCACGGTCAGCTCACATCCTCATTCATTTTAATGTGTGTATTCACACATCAGAGTTTTAGCACGGTCCGTGGGTCTGTGTTTTCAGCACGGATAAATGCTCTACTTTGTCCGTGTTCACGGATCCATCATGCCCATTATAGTCTATGTATCCGTGAAAACCACGAATGCAACACGGATCCATCAGTGTTTCACGGATCATTAGGAAGAGATGCTTTGAAAATTATTTTTCAGCTGTGCAGTGTCAGTAAAACACGGATGACACACGGACCACACATGGATCCTTCACAGATATCTCCATGGAGGCATCACTGACCTCCTTTTCACAGATTTAAGCACGGATGTGTAAATGAGGCTTAAGGCACACTGTCAGTTTTTCGTGGCCATTTTCCAACCATTTGTGCATCCATATTTTGTCTGTCTGTCCGTTTTTAATGCCCGTTTTGCATCTGTTATTCACGGCTGTTAAAAATGTTTTTAAAAAAAAAAATAAAGATCCAAACCCCTGCAGTGCTCTCAGTGTACATAATACCCCCCAGCAGTAACAATGTCCCCCATAGTGGCCCCCAGCAGTAATAATATCCCCCATAGTGCCCCCCGGCAGTAATAATGTCTCCCATAGTGGCCATTAGCAGTACTAATGTTTCCCATGGTGGCCCATAATGTTTGCCATAGTGACCCCTGCAGTAATAATGCCCCATAGTGGCTCCCTGCTGTAATGTTTCATTTCAGCAAAAAAAAGAAGAAAAAATAAATATACTCACCTCATCCTCTTGCTCCTCTATTGAATGAAAAGGACCTGCCGAAGGACCGACGCTCAGTGTGATGACGTCATCGCACGCTCCCAGCGCGACAGATCCTCTTCAATCAAAAGAGGAGTTACTGTCTCTTTGTGTGCAAGTGGATGAGGTGAGTATCACAATATATGCAATGGGCGGCCGCGCCACTGGGCCCTCTATGTCGCGTCCCAGGTGTAGGAACGGCCGAGTGGTATAGGGTGGCCTAAAATGTCCCTTTATATGAGGTGTGAGTGTCACGGTGCTCCTACCTGGATACGGCTGGACCAAAGGCGTTGGCTCCGAAGCAAACAAATAGGGGGAATAGTTGAGGGATAAAAGAATAACTTGAGTCCAGATCTTGAGATGCAGTTCCAACTTTGCCTTGGTCCCAGCAGGCTTTAGCATTAAGACTCTGGCAGGCAAACTCATCACTGCTACATTTGTTGCTCTCTGGCTCTGCTGTACTATCAGGCTGGCTGTATAACCTTGCTTCTTCTTTATGCTGTACAACACTTAGTAGTCTGACTCTATGTTTGGCAAGGAATTACTCCTCCTGGCTCCTGAGGCTTCAAGCTTTGGCCTCCATGTCCAGCAGAGCTAAGGGTGCTCTGGATGGCTTGGCTTGGGCATGTCCGGGAGAGACGTGCCCAGCACACCGTCCCTTGGCAGGAGGTAAGCTGGAACTGACTCTCACTAATCCCCACCCTTCCTGCACGAAGTAAGACTGGCCCACTCCTCCACCGAGGGGGTTTAGAATGGAATGGAAAGCTCCATTCTACCTAACTATAGCTCTGCTGTATTTGCTGCCACCTGCTGGTGAACCAGGCAAATTACATTTAAACACAACAGTTGCAAACATTAGAAATGCACAGTATAGTGGACCTGAAATAAATACACAAGATGACATGATATTAGCACATTAGAGATAGTAGCGGCGTGAAGAAGTGGTAATGCCACTGTGGGGCGTTACATATACACTGCTCGTTACCATGGTTATGATCACCCTGTAATCCTCTCTGGTGACCAGGACTGTGGAAACTCACATAGGGTGGTGCTTTCTCCTATAGTGTGCAAGCAGGGCCACCACTGATGGTCTACAGGGTGGTCGTAACCATGGGAAAAAGCAGTGTATAATGTGATGGAAAAATGAATCCAGCCAGCAAAGGAGGCAATATGGACAATCACAATACATTAGTAAGTGCCTTGTATTAACTTTCTCTACATGATAAATACTATTTACTGACGTGACACAATCCCTTTAAGGCCTCAGGCGCACAGCCGTTGCCCTGCAGTGGCCATATTGCGGCCCGCAATCCAGAGCTGCGGGTTCATACATGTTCTGTTTTTTTGCGGTGCGGACAAATCACAGATCTATTCAAGTTGAATAGGTCTCGATTCGTCATGGCCGCGGCACGGACATTTCCCGTACATTAGGGACCGCAAATTGCAGTCCCCAATGCATGGAACGACCACACAACGGCCGTGTGCATGAGGCCTAAGGCTGAGTTCACATGTATTTTAAGCATCTGTTATGCACATGTTGTCTTCGTTTTAGCCAATTCTGTCGACGATTCGTTATTTTAGACTGCAAAACAAAATTTATATAGGAATTTTTTCCCTCTAAAATAACGGATCCCAGACGGAAATGGCTAAAACGAAGGCAACATGTGCATAACTGAGCATAACGGATGCTTAAAATACAGAAGAACGGAAAGCTAAACGGTGATGTGAACCTGGCCTAACAGGCACTCCAGCACTAAGATCCCGTTGGAGATTGCCAATACTTAAAAAAAATCAGGATTTCTCTCACCTTTATATACTGCCCTCAGATAAGGCAGCACAAATAGCTGACAAACCCCCTTTAATTTCTACCTCTCCATGGCATAAAATGTAAATATTATTTGGATTTCATTCACACTTGACATAAGTGCAGGAATTCATCAAGATTAGTATTTGAAAAGAAAAAGTGATCAGGAAGGTAATGTCCCCTTTAACTCTGATGTTGACATCACCATGGCAACTGCAGTAAACAGACAGCTATTGGTCGGCTTGAATCTAAAAATCATCAGTTGGCTCCTTGGGAGATGAGACTGATTTTATGGTTAGTGATGAATTTCGAAGACACCCGGAGGAGCTGCTTTTACGCCCACTGCTCATGGTGGGATTTCTGGGGTAAGATACTGAGATATATCTAACTGTTATATTCAGGTGCGGGATATCTCCGTATAAAACTGGTGTGTTTTTAGTAAGCTACAATAAATACAATAAAACAGGGAAAGATGTTTAGCGTTTTCCCTAAATTTGAACGGTTTATTATGTGTCTAGGGAAAATAGGACTTTTGGTCAGGTCTACAACACTTGTGGTGAAGTTACCTAAAGAAAGGTGAAGTATAAAGAATGGCAGACACTGCAGATGATTGCATTAGGGCCTTATTCGCACAGTCAGTGTTTGGTCATTGATTTCCATCAGTGATTTTGAGCCAAAACCAAGTGCGGGTCCAAAACACAAAACAGGTGCAGATCTTTCCCTTCTACCTTATGTCTGTGTAGGATCCACTCCTGGTTTTGGCTCACAATCACTGATGGAAATCACTGACCAAACACTGACTGTGTGAATGAAGCCTTAAAATGTGAAAATTCTTGGCGTCATTGAACTCATCTCATATAGTTGCCTGTAAGTGAGGTTCTTCGTATGCATTGCGGCTTTAGGCCTCATGCATTCACTTCAATAGGGCCGCAAAAGATGCGGACAGCACTCCGTGTGCTGTCCGCATCAGTGGCTCCGTTCCGAGGCCCTGCAAAAAAAATATAACATGTCCTATTCTTGTCCGCGCTTTGCGGACAAGAATAGGCATTTATATAGCCGGCGCAAATTGTGGAAGGCAACACGGGTGGCTTCCGTTTTTTCGCAGATCCGCTGTTTGCGGACCACAAAAAAAGCACGGTCGTGTGCATGAGGCCTTAGCTTGTGAAACCAGCTTTTTTGGATTGAACCCTTAAATGCAAATCTTGCTCTATTACTACAGGCACAGTCATATAAATATCGGAAAAACCCTCCCAAAAAGGGTAATTTTTTATTCAGATAGTTGGTTGGGCTGGTATGAGTTAATTTGCATACTCCCCTCCAAGCCTTAGGGTGCCTGTACACAGGTGTAGGGTAAGGTGCAGAAAGTCAGCACAAATATCTTTACGGATTTCTGTGCGCTTCTGTAACAAAAACCGCATGAGCAGAGCGGGCGCGATATCCGCCAGGTGCCTTCTGTTTTAAACTGCAGGCACCTGGGACTAATTTCATTGTAATGACCAAGAATAAAAATAATAGGTCAGTTTTAATGCATCAGAAACAGTGTTTCCACCCCATTTGAAATTTGTTTCCGCTTCCCATTCACATTGTATGCAACTATAAATGGCGCCATTATAAAGTACATCTTGTACTGCAAAAGACAAGCCCTGATACAGCTATGTGAATAAAAAATAAAAATATGCTTGATTCTTTTATTACCCAAATTGCTGTTTTATGCTAAATAGGGTCTCAGTGCACGATTTGGGAATACTTTTTATACTTCTTTTTGCAACCCTTTAAGAATCTCCATTGGGCTGAGACTATATGTACATTTTTTATGTGACGACATCAACAAAATCACAGAAAATGACAGAATGTTGGAAATTAGTGAGTATCAGAAGTTGCAGTTGTCCAATTCACTTAGCAAATGAAAGGTGAGGTGTGACAAGTTAGAATGGACATCGGGGTCACTCGTTGTTTGATACAATATTGAGACACGGGGTCCATCCTGATAGACAGTATGTGTTAAAGAGTCCAACAACTGCTGGAATATTTATGTCATGTTTTCTTTTTAATTCAGACACAATCTTCAGTCTCCGCAGTCTTCACAGAGAACCTTCTCACCGACCACAGGAGAAAACATCAACAGGCATTACATATATTCTCAGTGTATAGTATAATCTTAAAGAGTGTCTGTCAACATGATCAACCCTATTAAACCAGGCATGTTGCCTGGTAGGGTTGATCATGCCATTAAAATGATACCTTAGTATCTTTGTATATAGCAGCATTCCTGAAATATCAGTTTTTTTATTATTATGCAAGTTCGCTCTTTCGAGCAGAAGGGGATGGCCAGAAGCCTTGGTGCTCCGCTTTTGAAATGTCCATCTCCTCTCTGATTGACAGGGCCTGACATCTTGCTTAGCCCAGGATTTTCGTGCCTGTGCTGTTCTTGTGGACCTGATCTTCTGCTTCCGACTGCACATGCACCGAGACACGTCAGTCCACCCTGAAGTGAAGACGCCAGGTTCGGTGCCTTCACTTCCAGGTGTAGTCTTGCATCATTGGAGCATGCACTTTCTAGATCTGCACTGTTTGAGAAGTGGCAGCAGATCGAAGTGCACAAGTGCCGAGTCACAGTCCACGTCCCTGCCACAGCTATGTTTACTCAGTTTTTATTGCAACATGTCCTCAATATTGGAAAATAGCTGCTGCTGTAAGTAATGTCACTGTCATGTGATTTAGGGCTCATGTGTAACTGCCATGCCTCTGTTGCGGTCCGCATGCACTACTTTTTTGCTCTGTAGAGGCACAGACTGAAAACCCACGGAAGCACTCTGTAGTGCTTTCATGGGATTCCAATCTGTGCCTCTGTCCCGCACCGCACCATATTTTCCGGCGTGTACATACAGTAAGTGTAATCTATATTGTCTATATATAGGGTAAGTGTAGTCTATATAGTGGATGTATAGGGTAAGTGTAGTCTATATAGTATGTATATAGGTTAAGTGTAGTCTACATAGTGCTAATGTACTCTATATAGTGTGTACATAGGATAAGTGTAATCTATATTGTGTCTGTATATCAGGTAAGTGTAATTTATATTTTGTCTGTATATTGGGTAAGTGTAGTGTATTTCGTGTATGTATAAGGTAAATGTAGTGTATATAGATAATGTATAGGGTAAGCGTAGTCTATGTGGTATGTATTAGTGTATAAACAGTAAGTGTACTCTATGTGTTGTGTTTATAGAATATGTCAGCTGTCAGCTTTATAGCTAGTCTGTATATTGGGTAAGTGTATATAGTGTATGAATAAGGTGTAGTATAATAGTGTGTATATAGGATAACCGTAGTGTATATAGCGTATGTGTGTAGGAAAAGTGTAATCTATATAGTGTCTGTATATAGAGTAAGTGTAGTTTATATAGTGTATGTATATGGTAACTTTAATATATGTAGTGTATATATAGGGTAAGTATTGTCTATAAAGTTTCTATATATGGTAAATGTAGTCTATACAGTATGTAGATAGGGGAAGTGTAGTCTACATAGTGTGTGTATATAAGGTAAGTGTAGTCTACATAGTGTGTGTATATAAAGTAAGTGTAGTCTACATAGTGTGTATGCAGGATAAGTAAATCTTTATAGTGTTTGTGCATAGGGTAAGTGTAGTGTATATATTGTATTATACGGTAAGTGCAACTATTTTAGTGTATGTGTAGGGTAAGTATAGTCTATGTAGTGTGTATATAGGATTGGTGTAATCTATAATGTGTCTGTATACTGGATAAGGCTAGTGTATATAGTGTATGTGTAGTTAATATAATGTGAGCATACGGTAAGTGTAGTGCATATAATGTGTATATATGATAATTAATCTACATAGTGTCTGTATATATGGTAAGTGTAGTGTATTTAGTGTATGTATAGTGTATATAGTGTTATATGGGTTAAGTGTAGTGTATATAGTGTATGTGTAGGGTAAGTGTAGTCTACATAGTGTGTACATAGGTATAATCTATATAGTGTAATCTATTTAATGTATTTATATAAGGTAAGTGTAGTATATATAGTGTGTATATAGGGGTAAGCAATTTATATAGTATCTGCATATAGGATAAATGCAGTGTATATAGTTTATGTATAGGGTAAGTGTATTGTGTATAGTATATCTGCATAGTGTAGTCTATGTAGTATGTATATAGCATTAATGTAGTATTTATGTTTTGTATATTTGATAAGTATAATCTTTATAACTAGTCTGTATATTAGGTATGTGTAGAGTATATAGTAAATGTATAGCGTATATAGTGTTTGTACAGGGTAAGTGTTGTTTAATTTATATATTATCTGTATATAGGGTATGTGTAGTATATATATATATATTTATATATATATGTATTATATGTGGGGTAAGTGCAAAGTATATATTGTATGTATAGGATATATGTAATTTATATAGTTTCTGTATATGGGGTAAGTTTAGTGTATATCGTGTATGTATATGATATGTGTAGTCATTATAGCGTTACATACGGTAAGTATAGTGTATATAGTGTGTATATAGGATAATTCATCCATAAAGTGCCTGTATATAGGGTAAATGTAGTATATATAGTTTTGTATAGTGTATATAGTGTATACAGTTTATGTGTAAGTAAGTGTAGTCTACATAGTGTGTATATAGGATAGGTGTAATCTATATAGTGTGCTTATAGGATAATTGGAATCTACTTAATGTCTGAAAAATAGGTAAGTGTAGTGTATATAGCGTGTATATAGGATAGCCATTCTATATAGTGTCAGCACATAGGATTAATGTAGTGTATATATAGCATATGTATAGTGTAGTCTATGTAGTGTGTATATAGGTGTAATCTTTATTGTGCGTATAGGGTACGTGTACAGTATACAGTGTCTGTATAAGGCAAGTATATTGTATATAGTGTATATTTAGGGTACATGTACTCTATGTAATGTATATATAGAGTAATAATAGTCTAGTATATATTTACGGTAAGTGTAACCTCTATAGTATACATATCAGGTAAGTGTAATGTAGTGTATATATATATACTGTGCATACACAGGATAAGTGTAGTCTATATAGTGTATGTGTATGTATAGGATAAGAGTAATTTTTATAGTGTCTGTATCTGCGGTAAGTGTAGTGTATATAGTGTATGTATATGATATATGTAGTTAATATAATGTGAGCATACTGTAAGTGTAGTGCATATAGTGTGTATATATAATAATCTACATATTGTCTGTATATATGGTAAGAGTAGTGTATTTAGTGTATGTATAGTGTATATAGTGTGTGTGTATAGGTAAGTGTAGTGAATATAGTGTATGTGTAGGGTAAGTGTAGTCTACATAGTGTGTACATAGGTATAATCTATATAGTGTGCTTATAGGATAAGTGTAATCTATGTAATGTCTGTATATAAGGTAAGTGTAGTATATATAGTGTGTATATAGGGGTAAGCAATTTATATAGTGTCTGCATATAGGATAAATGTAGTGTATATGGTTTATGTATAGGTTAAGTGTATTGTATATAGTATATCTGCATAGTGTAGTCTATGTAGTATGTATATACTGTAGCATAAATGTAGTATTTATGTTTTGTATAAATGATAAGTGTAATCTTTATAACTAGTCTGTATATTAGGTATGTGTAGAGTATATAGTAAATGTATAGCGTATATAGTGTTTGTACAGGGTAAGTGTTGCTTAATTTATATATTATCTGTATATAGGGTACATGTAGTGTGTGTATATATATATTATGTGGGATAAGTGTAATGTATATATTGTATGTATAGGATAAGTGTAATTTATATAGTTTCTGTATATGGGGTAAGTTTAGTGTATATAGTGTATGTATATGACATGTGTAGTCATTATAGTGTTATATACAGCATGTATAGTGTATATAGTGTGTGTGTATATAGGATAATTAATCTATAAAGTGCCTTTATATAGGGTATATGTAGTATAAATAGTGCATGTATAGTGTATATAGTGTGTGTGTATAGGGTAAGTGTAGTGTATACAGTTTATGTGTAAGGGAAGTGTAGTCTACATAGTGTTTACATAGGATAGGTGTAATCTATATAGTGAGCATTTAGGATAAGTGTAATCTATTTAATGTCTGTAAAAATGGTAAGTGTAGTGTATATAGTGTGTATATAGGATAAGTAATCTATATAGTGTCAGCATATAGGATTAATGTAGTGTATATAGTACATGTATAGTGTAATCTCTGTAGTGTGTATATAGGTGTAATCGTTATACTTAGTCTGTATATTGAGTATGTGTAGAGTATATAGTGTATATATCGTGTATATAGTGCTTGTATAGGGTGAGTGTCGTAAATATTTAGTGTATAAGGTATGTGTACAGTATATAGTGTATGTATAAGGCAAGTATATTGTATATAGTGTATATTTAGGGTACATGAACTCTATGTAATGTATATATAGAGTAAGAATAGTCTAGTGTATATTTACGGTAAGTGTAGTCTATATAGTATGTATATCAGGTAAGTGTAATGTAGTATATATATATACTGTGCATACACAGGGTAAGTGTAGTCTATAAAGTGTATGTGAAAGGTAAGTGTAGTCTATGTATAGGGTAAATGTATGCAGTGTGTATATAGGATCAGTGTAATTTATATAGTGTCTGTATATAGGTTAAGTGTAGTGTATATAGTGTATGACATCACTTCCTGCGTGATATCCATAAAATGTTACACAGTAATAGGAGAAAAGTTCTGTTCTAAATTTTACATTTTAGAAAAATCTAATCTTGGCCTCCGCCACATAATGCACCAAAAACAAAAAAGCTTTTCTTCTTTTTTCTTTAAATACCTACAGGTCCGGCATCTTTTACAATCAGTATCTCCTTACCAAGTGATAGCGTACAAGGGAGTCTTTGAAATGTGGGCCTTACCAACAAGACCGGATAGAAAGGAGGGAATAAGATTTCTATACCAAGCTATAGGCATGAAATCCACTTTTATCAAATCTGCACCACTTCTGACATGGGACAAGGAACTGGAAGCAATTATACCTGAGGTTGATTGGATAGAGACATTCAAATTCATCTCCAAAACCTTTCATAGCACATCTTTATATGAGGCTGCTATAAAGTCATGTTTAAGATGGTACTATACCCCTGACAGATTGAGCAGAATCTATCCTGGTACATCGCATCTCTGTTGGCGTGGATGTGGACACAAAGGTACACTGCTACATATCCTTTGGGGGTGCCCGTTGATTTCAAAGATTTGGTCGGATATATTTGAAGTTGCCTCTAGTTTTTGTGGTATTGCAGTTAACAAAAATGTGAACACTGCTCTCTTTTTCAAGGGTATACAAACTATTCCACCCAGGAGCAGAATTCCGGTGGCACATCTGCTGCTTGTGACTAAATTAGCTCTGACCAAATATTGGAAATCGGTAACCGTCCTCTCTGAGGCTGAAATACTTGCCAGAGTCCAAAATAACTGTACTTATGAAAAAGTAATGGCATACAAAGATCATAGAGTCGATAAATTCTTGTATCAATGGGAGCTATGGATGTTATTCATGCCCAGGCCGTCAAACCAACCTTATGATATGTCTCTCTAAAGCTGTCTGATCATTATACTACTGTAATGTTATTAGCAACAAGGCAATATTTATTCTTTGTTTTTATCTTTTATCTTTTATTTCACTTTCTTTCTTTCTTTTGAGTTTGTGTCATTATAAGTGTGTGTTATTATATGTCCTTATAGCACTGGCTTACATGTGTTGATATTGGACACATAATCTATAATATTACCATCTATGAGCTTCATTTGTATCATCGACTATCTAGATTGTATTATTATTGTAATTGATGGTATGCATCTTCTGTATTGTTTAAAATTTTCAATAAAAATGATTGAAACAAAAAAAAAAAAAGCTTTTCTTCTGCAGTGACTGACTATACAAACATTGCATGGTGTACCAGTTGCAATCAATATTGTTATAACATTACATGGGTTGAATTCTATTTCATATATTAAATTCACATCTGTTTTGTTAGCCCTTTTGCAGTGCTTAATCCCTCCTTGTTTAGGTAGGTCCCTACACTAACACGTTATACATATAACAGGATATATTGAGTGTAACTGGTGTTATCACTTGCAGTGTGCTTTTACATTATTTTATATACAGTAGTCAGTTGTTATAGAGAAACACCAATATACTGCTTATCAGTTTGGCTTTTCAAATTAATAGTGCAAATCAGTGTAAATCATGTTATTAAAAAAAAAAAAGAGTCTTAGTGTAGGGACCTATCTGAATGAGGTCGCCTTGACGTTTTTGAGCTTCCATATGTTAAGGAATTAATCAGTTGTCCCTCTTGAAACATAGATACGTTCATAGAGATAGATGGCATCATTTATTTTTAAGGCTACGCCATAAGTGGGCAGCACGGTGGCTCACTGGTTGGCATTGGTGCCTTGCAGTGCTGGGGTCCTAGGTTTGAATCTGACCAATAACAACATCTGCATGGAGTTTGTATGTTCTCCCTGTGCTTGTGTGGGTTTCCTCCAGGTACTCCAGTTTCCTCCTACACTCCAAAGACATACTGATAGGGAACTTAGATTGTGAGCCCCATTAAGGACAGTTGGATGCTGATGTCTGTAAAGACCTGCTGTATACAGCAGCGCTATATAGGTGCATAAAATAAATAAATAAAATAGGTCTGGACACCTTGGGAGACTTTTTGAAGAGTATGGGTTTCTACTGTAACATACCAGAAATGCATTTTCATTCAGACATAAGGTGCAGCAAATAATGACTGTTGGGCTCTACGTTTACCCCTATCTTATATACAGGGTGGCCCACGAAAAAGTAGCCCACCTCCAGCGATAGTATGACAAGATGAATGAGCAAGTGGATTGTTATTTTTTTAATTACCCACAAGTCACAAAAGATGCTGAAAGTGGTCCCTGTTCCGGTCTATGCATCTTTGGGCTCATCTGATTATGTTGGCCGATACTGCTTGCAGCTCTACAGCAGTGATGCTGCAGAAACAAAAATGTCCTGCTCTTTCCAACAAGATGGGACAACATGCCACACCTCACTGGCACGGATTCATGAACTGTTGATGTAGGAACAAACTGTGAGCAAGGGGTTATGGCCACCACGTTCCTCAGACTTGTCCTCATGCAATTCTTATCTGTTGGGAAATTCAAAACAGAAAATGTCGGCTAACAATCCACATCCCTGGATGAACTGAAGGAAAATATGACAAACACTATCCGCAACATTACAAGTAGTATCAGCCGACATAATCCGACGTGCCCAAAAATGCATAGATATGAATGGAGACCACTTTCTACATCGTGTGGCATGTGGTTTATTTAAAAAAACAATGCACTTGCTCATTCATTTTGTCATACTATTGCTAGAGACTGTCTACTTTTTCGTGGGCCACCCTGTATTGTGCCTTCTCGACATAGAGAAGGGATACATGATGACCTTTCTATGTGTGTCATTCCTATGCAATGACCTATTTGCGTATATTCTCCTACTAGTGACATCACTGTGTGCATTATTGCTATTTTGTGACATAACTGTGTAAATTATCTACAATATGTACAATAAAGTCACTTCAACTTTTACATTATCCTTGTGCATCAGGGAGACCATAATAATCATAAAATTCATGTACTGGAATTGCTGCAGAAGGTGGTCGTGATAGAGTGGGGCCCAAGTCAATTTTGCTATGAAGCCCCACGGTTACTTGCTATGTCCCTGGAATGTACATTACATATAAAGATTCTGCAAGCAGCTACATTCGGTCAGGGAGCTGTCAGGCTAGAGCTGCTGCACAGATTTAGGGGGTCATTTACTATACTGAAATACTCCTAAATTAGGCTTATTTCAGGCGCAGATGGCGGTTCAATGCTTAGTTGCTGTTTTAGGCGTAGAAAGTGGATGCGCTGAAGTTATGCACAGGCATGCGCCTCTTCATAACTTCGGCGGATATCCCGCTAGCTTCAGGCTTTTATTATGATCGCCGTCTAAAACGCCGGTCCTAATAAATGTGCCCCTTAATTTCAACAGAACTTAAAGAGAACCTGTCACCACACCACCTGGTGGCCAGGACTGTGGGAGTGCACATAGGCCAGTGCCTTTTCCTATATTGTGTAAGCACGACCACCGCTGCTGGATTACAGGGTGGTCGTAACCATGGAAATGAGCAGTGTATAATGTGACTGAAAAATGAATCAAGCCAGCAAAGGAGGCAATATGAACAATAACAATACATCAGTAATTGCCTTGTATTCAATTTCTCTACATGATAAGTATAAGCAAGATATTGCTGCATTTGTGGGAGGGGAGGCTGATTACAAGGCTAATTATACGCACCTGTGGGCTCAGGCTGACGCTAATTCAGCTCTAGGATACAGCAGCATGGTGTGGATGCGCCTTACGGCTGGGCGACAGCCGAATGTCTCAGGAGGGCGCTGGTATTCATGGTAGGATCAGAGTTGTTTGCACGGGACCCACGCTGCGGTCCGCGACATGTAGCGCTCTGGGATGAAGCAGAGTTTGGGCGCTAATGGTCGAACCATGGTTGTTTGTATTGTTTGTCTGGCTATTCAGAGGCCTGGTGGTGCCATTGCAGACAGTTATTGGGGTAGCATGTTACCTTCAAAGCTACGTCCGTGTCTGCATTTACATTTTGTCCTATACGCCATTCACTAGAGCTGCATTCATGCGTCCGCTGTTGCATTACATTAATACTCTGCTAACTTTCAGATTGCATTCATACTGCTGCTTTATACCATGCTCCTTATACTCATACGCAGAGCTGTGCCCATACCATGTTTTTAGGCACCACTCACATCCAGAGCTGCATTCACCCACTTGTTCTTACATCATGTGTTATACTCTGCTTCCACTTAAAGCTGCATTTCTTTTCATTGCTACATAATGGTTACTCAGTATTCTTACTAGGGCTATCAACACACCGCTCTGATACTGCTCTTCCGATAAACATAGCTGCTTTCTTTTCAGGCTTATGTTTCTTTCCTCAGTGGTTTGTTATATTCCTTAGGCCTACCTTTTTCTGTTTACTTGGAGGGGGAAAAAAATAAAAAATTGGTGGTGTTCTTTAGTCCTGGTTTGCATTCACTCAGACTGGTCTCCTTTACTTCTGGTTCGCATTCACTCAGATTGATCTCCCGCCCCAGTTAACCAAATAGCTCCCTAGCGGTCAGTGGGTCAATAGGAGTAAGTTCCTACTATGTTTTCAGTTGTTCATTCGTTTGTCACGACAAGGGTCTTTTCTTAGCCTCCTGCAATGCCTCTGGCTCTTGTTTTTCTCCCATCTGTTTCAATTTCACGGTTCAAGGTTGGTTAATGTTTCATTCATGCAAGTGGTTCGGATCACTAATGTCTATGCATTTTCCATTAGGTCTGGCTCACGTTTTAATTACTTATCGTCACTGTAAGGTCATCCAGGTCAGTCTCTTGGCTTCGGGGGGCCTCATGGCTTCGGGGGCCCGATGACCGTTCTTCATGTTGTTCGTTATACAATATGGTTGTAGGCTGGTTAGCGTCCTAGGTTTATTGTTGGAGAGGGTCATGGTTATGCGAGTCCCCAAGTCATACTGGTGCTGCATAAGTGGTTTATAAAAAAAAAAATAATAATTCGCCATTAGAGTCTCTCGCATGGCTTCTCCGTTTTAGTTTTACACACATGAATCCGCCATTAGAGTCTCTCTCGCATGGCTCTGCCATTAGAGTCTCTCTCGCATGGCTCTGCCATTAGAGTCTCTCTCGCATGGCTCCGCCATTAAAGTCTCTCTCACATGGCTCCGCCATTAGAGTCTCTCTCGCATGGTTTCTCCGTTTAAATTTTACACACATAACTCTGCCATTCGAGGCCGGCTGCGTGGTCCCACAAGTAAGTTCCATGTCTTTTTCTGCCTTCAGACCCGCTCGCATGGCTCGGTCATCTGTGGCTCGCAATACAATTTTCTTATGGTGGCTCGCATGTGTGGCTTGTGCCATTAGAGTCTCACTCATGTTATTGTTTTTCCTGACTTTTATTTTCTTGGTTGTTGGGTTTTCATTGTTTTCTTTATAAGCAGTCATCCCAAGCCTGCCTTTGCGGACATCATCTTCTCCCCAGGGCCGGCGCCACCAGTAAGGCGACTTAGGCAGTCGCCTAGGGCGCCATTTAGCAGGGGGCGCCCGTTGCAGTGTGGTGTAAAAAAAAAAAAGTTGGTTATAAGTTCGGCCGGCCGGCAGCGCCCCTCATGCTGCGCCTCCTGAGCGGCTGAGCGCTTGCCGCTCTAAAGAATCTCCGGCCGCCGGCTCAGTGCTACGCAGCCTGCCTGTGCCTGCTGTCATGCTGTGTCTGCTCTGTGCTGTTGTTAATGTAGCGTGGCCGAGCTCTGTTCGGTTCGCGGTACAGGAGCTTTTGTTTCCTGTACCCGGCCAGACTGACAGGAAGTGCTCACTTAGTGTGCACTTCCTTTCAGTCAGGCCGGGTACAGGAAACAAATGCTCCTGTACCGCGGACCGAACAGAGCTCGGCCACGCTACACTAGAGGTGACAGGGGGGGGGATGTGAGAGTGACAAGGGGGGGGAATGGAAATGAGAGTGACAAGGGGGGGGAATGGAAATGAGAGTGACAAGGGGGGGGAGGAAATGAGAATGACAAGGGAGGGAGGGGGGGAGAGAGTGACAAGGGGGGGAAATGAGAGTGACAAGGGGGGGGAAATGAGAGTGACAAGGGAGGGAGGGGGGTAGAATGAGAGTGACAAGGGAGGGAGGGGGGGGAAGAGAGTGACAAAGGAGTCCCCAGAGCCAGACTGCAGCCAGAGATCATCATATTGTCCTGGTGGTAAGTAGACAATGCAATATGTTTATTATGTAATTGTTTAGTTATTAATACTAAATTGGAAACTAATTGACCTCACATTTAGGGTCCATTCACACATCCGGGTTTGTTTTGCGGATCCACAAAACACGGACAGCGGCAATGTGCGTTCCGCATTTTGCGGACCGCACATTGCCGACACTAAGAGAATATGCCTATAGAAATGTATGGGTCCGCAATTCCGTTCCGCAAAAAGAGACAGCTACAAGAAGCTGGATTAACCGTAAGGGAAGCATAGCAGTTCTTTTAATTTAAAAGCTGAGAAAGGGCTGGAACATATGTGATGTCTGATAAGGGGGGGGGAGGGCGGCAATTTTTATCTTGCCTAGGGCGACAAAAATCCTTGCACCGGCCCTGCTTCTCCCAGGCATGCTTACTTCATCTACAAACTCGGGCTGAGGGTGTTGGTGTCCGGCCTAAGTCCTGGGTATCTGTCCATCTTCCAGTAGGAGGTACAGTAATAAGGCGCAGTTTACGAAGTCTGTCATGTCTTCTGACACGACAAGTCCTATCACGACTACAGGCGCAGCATACATAGTTTATCACGACCTTAAGCTTATTTTCTGTCACAACTGCAAGTATTATGTGTATGTTCTGTCCTTATTACAGGCAACATTAGCTCGTTAATCGAAATAGCCATGTATTCCTATGGATGGTTCCCCAGGCCTGGTGCGTTTACACATTTCACTTAATTTACTACTACAGTAAGACGGCAGATTAGAAAGTGTGGCCTGGGGAATAAGTAGAAGTAAAGTATTTTGCCACCGGGAACAGTCGGTGCCCGATCAGGGCCCTTGGCGGATGGTTGGAGTTCATCTAGGCCCTTCCAACAGATTCACCATTGTTTGTTTCAGTCTGCAGCTCTCAGGATTCAGACCTTCTCATAATATGGTCATATGTTAGTCAACATAGGAGTAAATCGTTCCTGGTTACCAGCCACTCTTTCAATTGCATCAGCATTAACCATCTCCAAGAACGATGTGGCGGTGCACATGACAAAGAGGTAAGGTAGATGGAAGTCACTGTGATATATACAGTATATTCTGCATCGTGAAAGGTCTTTTCCGTTCAAAATCGGGTGTCGTAACGGTATGTATATATTTACTCTAAACTAAGGTCTGCTCTTTTTGGCCCCTTTAGGCTGCCCTACCACGGCAGTTATGGCATAACTCCACTGCTTGTTGTAGATTGGGTTAGGTAGGTTAGGTTCACCTTTCTGATAGCCGATCCGACAACAAATGCCATTTGCTGAAGTGAGACAAGTGTTTTTGCCTAAAGAAAATTTTGTCCTTTTTTCTTTTTTTTTTTTTTTAGTTTTGTTTGGATGAATCAATATAAAAGTGTTTTTGTGCTTCAGTGTATTAAACATTGATATTTTTAATTTAACATATATATTGCTATATCACATTTTGAATAAGAGGAATTAATGAAATTGCTGGACCAATTGATGGGAGGATCATGAAACCAGTCATGGAATGCCCAGTGTATAAGAGTCGAAGACACTCCTTTGTGAGTCCAGAAGACTGGAAAGCAACAAAATAGACTCCCATTTGAAAGGCTGACCTTTTATCCCCTGGCAACTAGAGATGAGTGAATTTTGAAAAAATTTGATTTGCCGTTTCGGCAATAAAAATAAAAAAATTTGGTTCGATCCGATTAAATTCCCAGCGAATTACGTTAAAAAACTGCTATTTCCTGGCTGCAGAGAGCCTTTATAGTGGTGTAGAACACTGTGCCTTACAGTTACACACATATGGAGTCTGCTTTGGTAGTGAAATAATACTGTGAGTTCGTATGACATGCAGATGACAGGCGTCACTCTTAGAATCACTGCACACTTCACTTATTTGGGCAGTTACGGGGCCAAATAACTCAAGTATGAACTCAGCCTTACATGTCGATGTTAGCGCCAAGACACTCCGTGTGCTGTCCGCATCCGTTGCTCCGTTCCGTAGACCTGCAAAAATTATTTATCATGTCCTATTCTTGTCTGTTTTGCTCACAAGAATAGGCATTTCTATAAAGGACCATCCGTGTTTTGCGGATCCGCAATTTGAGGACCGCAAAACACGGCACGTTTGTGTGAACAAGCCCTTAATCTGAAGATATGCTAACAAATCAGAGGCCTTTGGCTAAAACTTCTCAAAGGGGTATTCGGGTAGGTGAAAGTTATCCTGCTCTATCCATTTCTATGGAAGTTCCGGAGATAGCCAAGCACTGTACTCGCCTATCTCCGGAACACACACAGAAATAAATGTAGCGGCATTGCGCGTGTGCGACCGGCCGCGCAGGTCATTTCAGGGGAGCAGCAGGGGGCACGAGGCCCTGTTCTTGTGATTGGTGGGGATCCCACCGGTAGTACCCCCACCAACCTGATCTGATAACTTTTTCCTACCGCAATACCCTTTTAAAGGTATATAACTAAATTAGTACATACTGTATATCAACTAATGATTTAATACCTTGTTCAATCCATCTCTAAAAGGAGATGTTAGGATTAATATGCCTAATGTAGTTGTATATCTGATAATTCCAGTCTGGCTCAACATCTTCCTCCTTGAGTCAGTGGTTTTCTGGGAGTTTTATACTGATGTCCTATCCTCTGGATAGGTCATCAATATCTGATCAGTGGTGCTCTGACATCCGGGACCCTCGCTGATCAGCTGTTTGAGAATGCAACAGACCTTCTCACAGTTTACCAATCAGAGCGCTGTACATTGTATAGAGCTGCACCGAGGCCATGTGACCAATGAATGTGATGTCACATGGCCTAGGGAAAGCTGAGAGAAAGCTGTGGCACTACTGCCTTCTCAAACAGCTGATTGGCGGGGGTCCCGGGTGTAGTGATGGACGAACATCGGTCTGGACGGTTCGTGGCGGGCCCCATTCACTTTAAAGGCAGGCCAAGCTGGAATACTTCACAAATAGTCCCACAACATGGACAGTGACATACCAGATGTATTATTCGAATTTGCGATCTCCATTTTTTTCTCCCCATAGCATTTAAAGGGGTTTTCCCACAGAAAATATTCTACAGTTTTCATACCAGCACCTGGGTCTGAATACTTTTGTATTTATATGTAATTAAAAAGTTAGCATATCCCCAGAGTTATTCAATAAAATGTGTCTGTGTAGCGTCACCTGCTGTTGGCTTTTTTTCTTATTTCTTTGACCTGCTCACTGAGATGGCCGCACATGCTCAGTTTCATCCTTCAACTGGCTCCTGAGCTGGGATTGGGAGAGCATGGACATGCCCCTTAGCTGCAGCAGAAAAGACACTCCCTTTGAGCTGCCTTCTTGATATCAATCTAGCAGAGCATTGAATGGGGAGATCTCTGGATCCATGTGAGGTACAGGGCTGGTTCTAGCGTTGTTAGAAAGAGGTTGTCATGTACTATATGATGTCTGATTTAATTTTTTTACATTAGTCATGGGATAACCCCTTTAAGGATAAAACAGGGTCAGTGTCTACCTGCTTCCACCTCAGAGGAATGTGTTTACAGTCACTCCAATAACTGTAGAATGGTAGAACATGTTCTATTCTTGTCTGTTTTGTGGACAAGGATTGGAAATTTCTACAGAAGTTCAAAAATAAATGGTGGCATGCACTCGGCTGGGATCCGGCTTTTAGCGTATCCGCCATTTACAGACAATAAAACATGACCGTGTACATGAGCCCTAATATGTATATTTACTCATATTCCTATGTAGACCTACAGCCTGTCCACCTCATGCTGTGAGTAGAGACTTTATCTCTAGACCTCCATACATTTCCATGGGATTAAGTGATTTGCCTGTGTGAAGATTGGTGCTCATCTTATTAAACAATACCACAATGGCCCAGTTGACCCAACATCTAGTATTAGCATAATTTAATTGGATCAAAAAATAGATGTTCCTATCACCACACAGCCTCCCAGATTCAGCGGAGCCGAAAGTCATCCTTTATCAAATACAGAAGGATCAGAACAATATGGGATACAACTCACACAATAAGATATATAATACACGCTACAAGATAGGCCGGCTATCTATAGCAGGTCCGATTCTACCTAAGCTCCACTAAAGTGAAAGGAGAGAGCAGCACAACGTCGGCCACTTCCTCCTTTTCTGGCTGTGTGTGACAAGGTCCCTTTTTTGGAAATTTTACTGCAGATTTTGCTGACATTCCACAGTGGATTTCGGTGCAGATTTACCAAAGATCTAACCCTACGCATTGCAAACGGTGAAATATACAGTGGAAATCTGTAGCATATATTAAACCAATCAGATTCTATCTTTTATTTTGGACAGCTCCTTTGGAAAATTAAATGAGGAATCTGATTGGTTGCTATGGGCAACTAAGCCAGTTCTACTTTACACCAGTTTGATAAATTACCCCCTTATTTCTTCTCTGTACCAATCCTGATTCCTATTCGTTTTGAATGTGTACTCTTTGTGGAAGCTTCCATGCTACTTTTTTTTAGATGAGGTATTGGTCATTTCAAAGACAATGTATAAGAAACTGGTTATACTAAAATCTTGTTAATGTGATAGTTTGGTAGATCGCTACTTATTGGCACCAAAAGAAAAGTCCACTGGAATCTGTGTAAATTCAGATGTAGCAAATGGACTTGAGGGCATGGGTGTGCATATTACACCTCAAATCTGTCATTAGACTCCCTAACTTACTATTGTTAGGGCAGCTTTTAAATGCCATAGTGATTAGGGGCCTTTCTAGTGACAAGTATATTGTAGAGTCTCCAGTCAGTCAAGAAAGGGTTAATACTTGGGACCTCTGTGGCTGACTTCACAGTTAAAGTGCATGAGGTAGGTATCAATAATAAGCCCCTGTAGTAACTATGGCAACTGTGCTGCTGATGTCATAGATGCATAAGTCTATGACATAAAGAACCCACAGATGAAGGTTCCATAACAGAATGACAAACAACCATTTGCAGAGCCATGCTTGATGTGTCTGGAGACCTGGAGCTTTACCATCTGTAGAGGGAGGAAGGGGACGCTCGCCTAGCCAGCCAGATCAGCCCTATCGCCTAACCAGCCAGAAAAGCCCTATCCACCTAGCCAGTCAGATCAGCCCTATCGCCTAGCCAGTCAGATCAGCCCTATCCACCTAGCCAGTCAGATCAGCCCTATCCACCTAGCCAGTCAGATCAGCCCTATCCGCCTGCCTTGTCAACAACTGGGAGACAACAGCTAACAACATGGAAAATAAGCACCCACAAGCGTCTTCCGCAGTATGCCATGTGTGCATGCAGCATCCTCCCTGTTTTTTTAAAGGGCAAGGTTTTTGAAAGGTGGGTACATTGCTTCAAAATACAGGGATGGTAGGGAAGACAAAGAATTTGAGCCATAATTTCGGAGCGACAGCTACTACTGCAGTAAGCCGGATTGGGACTGATGCACACTGGCGCAATATTAATAGTTTTTGTTCGTGACGCCAATTGCAATGTGCGCAGGTTATAGTCGCAGGGCCCTTTAAGATGATATAACTCACGTACCAGGTGAGGAATGCGAGAGTGGGGATAATGTCTCTATGTAGTGTCAACGGTGTCTCCTACCTTGGTACGGCTGGACTCCTGGATCCTGGCTCACTTGCAATAAATTGAGTGTTGTTAGTAGGAGTAACTGAGGAACTTTGATAATAAGGAATCCAGACTTGGAATAAAGTTCAACTTGTCTTTACTTAATGCAGCTTGAATCCACACAAGGTACAGCATTAGCCTTGGGTCCCAGCAGGTATTGGCAATATGTGGCAGGAATCAATATATCTATTCTGCTTCTTATCATATGCCTAGTGAATCTGGCAGGTATCTATCTTCTGCTCTGTCTGTTTTCTGCTTGGTATGGGCCTGACTAGCTGAGGAGGAATTTGGCTTCTCCTGGTCTCTGGATAAACACTCACAGTTCTGCTTACAGGGTATATTTCGTCCTGGAGATCTGTAGTTCTGGAGGTGCTGCTTGCTTGCCCACCAGCACTGAGGCTGAAGGCTCAGTCTGGGAAGGAGGATCCTTGGCCTCAGCCGAGGCTGGATCCTAGTTTGGGATCCCTATGTCTGGGAGCTCCTACCAACACAGTCTACCCCTAGCAGGGGGGCTGGTACACTAACTAGAACTTTCCTTCCTCCCCATGAGACAGGACATGGGCCAGCCCACTTCTGCTCAAAGAGGGGGGGCTAGCCTGGAATGAACTATTCCAGTCTAGACATACTAAACTGGCTAAGGTCTGCTGAACATATTGCTGCCACCTGCTGGTGCACATGGAAATTACAGCAAAAGACATAAAACAGGCCTAGAAAATACATATATAGAAAGATGCAATGTTAGATTACACAAGATGACAATATACATACACCTAACGTTGTAGCGGGGAGAAAGAGTTTAGTGACATACTCTGGGATGTTATATTCCCCTTTACTTTAAGGTAAGCCATCCTCGGCGTATGCTTAGGAGGGTGAGAAAGAATCAGCTCTGGGTACCCAATAAAATACAAAGTGCTGCATGACTTACATATAAAGACATACATAGACAAAACATGAAACGGCTTTCCCCAGGTTCCTGCCCGCTATAGTAAGGTGTCCAACACACAGTTTCCTTCTCTTGGTATAACCAGGTAACCTAAATACTGCACAAAGCAAAACCTTTACTGACTAACTTTGTATGTTATTATGGCCATCAAACATCAAAGAAAGCATGGGGGTGTCTTTACTCCGTAATCCCACCATTATGTAATGGAATGCCTGCAAATGAAAGGGTGGCTTTATCCTGTATTCCCTTCCCTGCACCATAGCCTGAAGAAATTTGGCTTGTAGCACGATCACTATGATGACTGAGGGGAAGCTAAAATATGGCTCTAAGGCTTGAGGCGCCTTACCCTAGGCAAAAGGCTCAGAATGGGAAGTATTTATTGTCTCTGTATACTTCTGGCAAGTCACAGGAGGAGGGCAGTACGTTCCCATGGATCTCCTGGAAATGAGACACCTCAGGGTGGGAACAATCCTGAACATTTAACAAGCGGGAAGGAGCAGCCTAGGGCTTCTAACGATTCCCGAAGCAGCAGGGTTACCTGTGTAACTACTGGATCTGCCAGGACTTACCACTTGGTCCTACCCTGGGTACCTGGGATATGTGACTCCAGGTGTAGGCCATTAGTATTCAACGTCCATATGAAGACAGTCCGTATAAAGGGGGGAGAGAACAAGAGCTGTTATATACGGCATACTTAAGTAAGTTACTACATTTTTGTTAAGTGCAATGGTTAAGTGCAATCACCATAAACAGTGCATAAAGTTTACATTGCGGCACCTAGGAGAGAATACACACAATGGGCATGTTATCTTAAACGTTACATAACATGTAAACTGGAAAAATTTGTGCAAAAATATTATGCAAATATCAATGCAATAATACGTTCAAATATGACTTGAGTCTTTTTACTTGAGATGCTTGACTGTGGACAGGAGGAAAAAGTCCATAAATCACAAGGTCTGCTGAACATATTGCTGCCACCTGCTGGTGCACATGGAAATTACAGCAAAATACATAAAACAGGCCTAGAAAATACATATATAGAAAGATGCAATGTTAGATTACACAAGATGACAATATACAGTGGGATGCGAAAGTTTGGGCAACCTTGTTAATCGTCATGATTTTCCTGTATAAATCGTTGGTTGTTACGATAAAAAATGTCAGTTAAATATATCATATAGGAGACACACACAGTGATATTTGAGAAGTGAAATGAAGTTTATTGGATTTACAGAAAGTATGCTATAATTGTTTAAACAAAATTAGGCAGGTGCATAAATTTGGGCACCACAAAAAAGTTATAAAATCAATATTTAGTAGATCCTCCTTTTGCAGAAATTACAGCCTCTAAACGCTTCCTGTAGGTTCCAATGAGAGTCTGGATTCTGGTTGAAGGTATTTTGGACCATTCCTCTTTACAAAACATCTTTAGTTTATTCAGGTTTGATGGCTTCCGAGCATGGACAGCTCTCTTTAAGTCACACCACAGATTTTCAATTATATTCAGGTCTGGGGACTGAGATGGCCATTCCAGAACGTTGTACTTGTTCCTCTGTATAAATGCCTTAGTGGATTTTGAGAAGTGTTTAGGGTCGTTGTCTTGTTGAAAGATCCAGCCCCGGCGCAGCTTCAGCTTTGTCACTGATTCCTGGACATTGGTCTCCAGAATCTGCTGATACTGAGTGGAATCCATGCGTCCCTCAACTTTGACAAGATTCCCAGTCCCTGCACTAGCCACACAGCCCCACAGCATGATGGAACCACCACCATATTTTACTGTAGGTAGCAGGTGTTTTTCTTGGAATGCTGTGTTCTTTTTCCTCCGTGCATAACGCCCCTTGTTATGGCCAAATAACAAAATTTTTGTTTCATCAGTCCACAGCACCTTATTCCAAAATGAAGCTGGCTTGTCCAAATGTGCTTTAGCCCACCTCAAGCGGCACTTTTTTTCCTCTGCATCACTCTCGCATACAGCATCTCCTTGTGTAAAGTGCGCCGAATGGTTGAACGATGCACAGTGACTCCATCTGCAGCAAGATGATGTTGTAGGTCTTTGGTGCTGGTCTGTGGGTTGACTCTGACTGTTCTCACCATTCTTTGCTTCTGTCTATCCGAGATTTTTCTTGGTCTGCCACTTCGAGCCTTAACTTGAACTGAGCCTGTGGTCTTCCATTTCCTCAGTATGTTCCTAACTGTGGAAACAGACAGCTGAAATCTCTGAGACAGCTTTCTGTATCCTTCCCCTAAACCATGATGGTGAACAATCTTTGTCTTCAGATCATTTGAGAGTTGTTTTGAGACCCCCATGTTGCTACTCTTCAGAGAAAATTAAAAGAGGAGGGAAACTTACAATTGACCCCCTTAAATACTCTTTTTCATAATTGGATTCACCTGTGTATGTAGATCAGGGGTCACTGAGCTTACCAAGCCAATTTGAGTTACAATAATTAGTTCTAAAGGTTTTGGAATCAATAAAATGACAACAGTGCCCAAATTTATGCACCTGCCTAATTTTGTTTAAACAATTATAGCACACTTTCTGTAAATCCAATAAACTTCATTTCACTTCTCAAATATCACTGTGTGTGTCTCCTATATGATATATTTAACTGACATTTTTTATCGTAACAACCAACAATTTATACAGGACAATCATGACGATTAACAAGGTTGCCCAAACTTTCGCATCCCACTGTACATACACCTAACATGTTGTAGCGGGGAGAAAGAGTTTAGTGACATACTCTGGGATGTTACACTACTTTGCTCCTGTGGCAGGTGCTGTGGTATTCTAACATGACCTCTCCGCTGTGGTGAACTAAATAGGAGGCTTCTCAGATGCAGCTTGTTACCTAAAACTGCCCAAAACCAAACTAGCCCATTGGAGTCTACGGGTCCTTGAAAACCACTTTGTTCTGTCAGTGATATTCACTGACCATTGGTAGGAGCTGTGATTGAAACTAAATTTTCAGCCTAGCAGTGTATATGGAATACAGATGACACCTGGAGGGCAAAAAACTGACACACGGATCCTTCACAGACATTTTCACGGATGAAAGACTGAGCAGCTTGACACAGATGTCATCACGGACGTGTGAAAGAGATCTTGGAGGCACATCGCACCCTCCTCATAAGAACTTCCTAACGATAAATAAGACACCACAATCTGGGTTGGATAAACAATGGCCGCAATGCTTTATTATGGGTTACCTTAAATAAATTAACACCAGAATAAATGATCGTAAATAATTAAATAATTATAAATACTTCTCCAATAAATAATTAATTTAATAACCCATAAGCATAATCAATTCATTTGAACTACATCCACCCCACAAGCCCGCCTTAACAAGGCGGGGCCCCCTACCAGCATTGCAGCCCTTGTTCTATTGCCGCTTGTAGACCCAAATTGTAAATATCCAGCCCACTCTCAGACAGATGGACATTGTCAGACCTAAAAAGACCAGGTAAATATTCCTCCAGGTCTAAGTGTCTGTATGAAAGACCACCTACTAACGGCAGAAACTTGGCCATTGCCCTGTTAATCCTTTTCCGAATTTTCTCCAGAAATAACTGGCCCCTGGCTGACCAAACCAGACGAGGCACTATTTCAGAGAAAATCAGGTTAACCCCAGGTAATATGCCTTTTATTAACACCAAATCTCTCTTTATCTCCCAAATTAGATCACATGTTTTTATTTTAGGCAAATCATTACCACACAAATGGATGATTAAAACATCAGGAGTAGGCCACCTAGAGCAAAGTTTATGGATTTCAAAAAGCAGATTCTTCCAACATATGCCTCTAACTCCTAACCAGAATATATTAAATATTGAAGGATCAAAAGAAAAATTTTCTGAATAGACTCTTTTCTCCGCTCTCTTCTGAGCCCAAAACACATAAGAGTGGCCCACAATCCATATAACCACTTGTTTTCCTGCAAAACAGAAGATTAGTTAGTCTGAAATCAGAAGACTAGGCCTAATATACAGTTTAAATCTGCTAGAATCCCAACGACCAATTTTTTTAACTACCGATTCTTCTAAACCCCATCTAGCCGCCTCTGTCGCTGCCCCAATTATAAAGGAATGAGAGGATATATTAAAGGAACTAAGTCCCAGAGCACCCAAACACTTTTTAAGGACAGAACAAAATTGAAATTTGGTTAAAGGGGAGCCATCTTTATGGATCAAAAGGAGGGCGTGCCCGCTAGGCCGGACCCCAGACCATAATCGAATCGCATCTACCGGGCATAATTTAGACCCCTCCCAAGAATTCAGACAGATTACTCGGCCCTTCCCAAGCTGGTCAGTTTTGGAACGCCTCCAGAAAATCTCAACAATTTTACCCTTTAAAGTTACCTCAGCAAATTCCAAGCCACTACAAGACGTCCGACTCTGAGCCACCAATTCACTAATACGTAAGGCAGCAAAGAAGGCTAGAATGAAGGCTGTACAAAACAGACTTCAAAATTATCAAAACAAACAATTGGTAAGATACCATACAGTTTTCCCAATAAATCAATAGAAATAGGTCTCCTACTATCCACCTTACTAACATTTTTCCTATAACCTTTCAATAGCTGCTTAATTGAAAAATAAGCAGACAATGGCTTCTTGCTAAACAATTTTTGAAAAAACCAGACTCCTGCCACTGATCTAGAAATAGAAGAAAATGACAATTATTTCTCCATTAAGCTTCCAACAAATAACAAACCACAACTCACAATATCTAAACTACCATTAACAGACAGAATTACAAAATATTAACCAGTCACGCCATGCGGCTGAGTATGCAGCCCATGTTTTAGGAGCAACAGAGTGTATGATGCCTTCCGAAATTAATCCCATAACAGATCCCAAAGGTGCGGAGGACAAGGGGTCCCTTCCCCTTCTGCTTCTGGCGCTAGTTCCCGGAACTTCAAAAACTGAAAGCGAGATAAAGAATCAGCTATGATATTCCTTTCCCCTTCTAAATACCTTGCTTTAATCCAGATATTCATCTTCATGCAGCATAACACCAAGTGTCTTAACAGTCTAACTACCAACTCGCATTTTGATGATATGGTCCTCAATAATATTCTTTTATTACTAAATTCTGAACCCCAAATCACTACGGATACTACCACCGGGAACAGCTCCAATAAAACAATATTTTTTGTCACACCACTAGAGAACCAAGAACCCGGCCACGGTTCAGCCGACCACTTACCAGCCCAAAAGGCCCCATAGCCACAACTTCCTGCAGCGTCCGTAAATAAACCTAGAGAATCTAACTCTAAGAACTCTTCTTGCCAACAACTTGAACCATTAAAATTCTCTAGGTATTCTAACCAGATTGTCATATCGTCCTTCAAACCTTTTGTCAACCTGATGTGAGAGGTAGGAGATTTAAGACCCCTCATAGAAAAATATAAGCGTTTTGAAAAAACGCGGCCTACTGGGATACAGGCAAAATTTTGTACCCAACAATGACTGCATTTCCCTCAATGTACATTTTTTCTTTCTCAACAAATAAATTAAAAACCTTCTCATTTTATCTACTTTCTCCACTGATAAACAAAACTTCATATTAACTGTATCAATCATAATGCCAAAAAATTCCAAACAATGACACAGAAACACAGTTTTTTCTTTGGCTATCGGAATACCGAATAAACTACATAACTCTAAAAACTTGCCTAACAAACTAGAACATAACGCCGAACCAGGAAAACCTACAAAAAAAAAGTCATCCAGATAGTGTAACACTCCTCCAGAAGGAACCTGCGACTGAATTACCCAATGAATAAATGTGGAAAAGGATTCAAAATAAAAACATGATAATGAAAAACCCATTGGGAGACATTTGTCAAAGTAAAAACCACCTTCAAACTGAAAATCCAAGGAGTTAAAACCTGAGGGAATTACCGGGAGTAAGCGAAAGGCTGACTTAATGCCCGCCTTGGCAAGCAAGGCTCCTGGGCCAAAACGCCTCAATAAAGATAAAGCATTACCAAAGGAAGAATATTCCACTGAAGCGTTAGACTTATCCACCAAATCATTCAGCAAATTTTTCTCAGGAAAGGACAGATGGTGGATAAGTCTAAATTCTCCTGGTTCCTTTTTAGGAACGATTCCCAACGGCGACAGTCTAAAGTTCAAAAAAGGTGGATTAGAAAAAGGACTGGCAATTCTACCCAGCTCCAATTCCTTTTGCAATTTAACTCTAAAAACTAAATTATTAAATTATTCACCCAGCAACAACCTTTTCCCAGAAATTCTGGAACTTCAAATCCAACATTAAAACCATCAAATATTAATTTAGCTTTCGCCAGATCTGGATACAGGCTTAGCCAAGCAAGCATTTCTGTAAGCTTCACTGGCGTCCAGGCTTTTGGAAACCTGATCCCTGGTACTTGGCTGTTGCTGATTGACTTGAGAATTTCTTTTAAAACAGCGCATCATTGGGTGCGTACCACCACAAAACGAACATTCATGTTTGTATCTGCAATTAGCTAACCATTTACATGAAGACTCATTAAATGCAAAACATACACCTTTCCAAAAATTCGATTGTGGGTTACCTGATGATTTCAATGGCTGTGATTTTTGTGGCAACATCAGCTTGACCCACAATCCAATATCCTTCACTCCCCATTTCATTGACGGATGTATCGCCAATTTTTGGCGGAACATTTCGTCATACTGAAACCACGCCATCCCGCCAAAATTGAGGTAGGCCTCCAGAATAATATCTAAATGCTGAAAAAGACCACTACAATATTCTGGGTGTTTTTCACCAAGCACTTGAATGACCTAGGAGAAAAACGTCTTCTATCATCTTCATTTTTTTCTTCTTTTTTTTCTAACCGTACCACATGTTCCTTAGCAGAAGGTAACAATGACATTACTTCAATAAATTCTAACCGCCAAATGTTTTCTTTAATACTAGTATTTCACATACCATCGCCTCCTTAACACATAATTCATTAACTCCAATATCTTTCTCCAAAACAGGCACGGCTTTTACCACCGCTGCACTACTATCAATACATTTCTCACCGCCACCAATCCAGACATCAGATGCTGGCTGAACCTCACGCCTACTAGCTACCTCCGCTAGCAGCTTGACCAGACCTGACAGTAACAGTGATTCAGACACAGACAACACATTAAAATTCTCACCATCCGTAGCTCCCTCCTGGACTGACCCAGAGGATGTCTCACGCCGAGATCTTCTATGGGGGTCAGGAGGAGGCTCAACCACAAGTTGTGGGAACCCCTCAACTAGCTGCCCCATTACTTCTTTAGCATCTTCTCTTGTAAAGCTGCATCCAGGACTGTTCCCATTTTCTGCCACTAGAGGGCGGTGGAGCTGTTCTTTTGAAATGCCAGCACTATTCTTGCTGACAGTCCAGCTGCTCTGCGATCCAGCTATGCTTCTTCTTGAGGACCTGCTTCTCCCCTTGTTGCCACAAGATGTCACTGCCTCCTATCTTCTTTCTACAGCCCTGCTCTGCCGGCGCCCCGCTTCAGGAGGAGGAGTATAAGCGCTCCTAGCTCTTTTGGCTCTTTTGCAATAATGCACAGACAACCCCACCTCCCTCTGCTGACAGGCAGCAGGCTCTTCATTGCCCCGGTCCGGCGCAGCGCTGGCTCCTTCTTCCGGCTCCGTCCTCACTGTCGGCGGCAGGTCCAAACATCTCTGCAGTCAATCTTCACCACCGGCGGCCTCCGCTTTCTGCAACAGCTGGCGCAGCAAGACGTCCATGGCAGGGATTCAGCGATGCTCCTCTTCTCTCTTCAGACTGGCCACGAACACCGGAGCAGCTGCAATATAAAGGGGATAAGATTCCCGCTGCAAACATCAGAACAAATCAAATCTACGGAATTCTCCCCCAGCAACCGCTCTCCACCAATCAGCTTCCAGGATTCTTCAGCCAGCTAACATCCCAGAACAGGAAAAAACCGGTTACCTCAGAACACCTCAGGCACCTCGGTTATATATCTGTAAATGGACCGCGCTGCTCCAGGACAAAGTTGAAAAAATCCTCCCTTCCAGATCTCACAGAGATTTCGTGGACATGGGTAAGCGATCAGTTCACTCAGATTCAACTTTCCTTAGGGAACCTTATGAAAAAGCAAGGTGCCACAGATGGTTAAGTAAAATCACAAAAGTTCCAACTGCAAGGCTTTTATTGTACTTACAAGATGGATATGGTAACAGGCAGTATGTACAAAACATTCACCCGACCCGGGTTTCGCTTTAGAAAGCTTCGTCGGGGGTATCTCCTCCGCCTACCGAGAGGCGGTCTTTATATACCTGCCGGTGGTAAGCTACCACACCTCCTTAAAATCATCATAGCCCTTTCGGCTCAATATAAAATAAAACACAATCAAATACATAAAATACATTCATAAAATCGCAAAAAGACCTCCCCAGGGTCGCCAAATTACTGGTTAACTAGATATCACAAACAAGTCTGGACTAAACCGGACTAATCGCATCCAATCGAATATCATGCGATCATACCCGAAATAATCGCATCTGATCGCATAACACTCTCATGGCTAGCGCCAATACACTGACATATCTGAACTGATCACATCTGATCGCATAGCATAGCATGATCGCATAACACTCTCATAATTAACACTAACATACACACATATCTGGAGTGATCGCATCGGATCGCATAACATGGGATTATAGATCATAACCACCCTACATACAGCAACACCCTTCTTTACCAACAGCCCTAAATCAAAACATAAATAAATAAGACACGTGGTGGAAGATTTTGGCCACGACCAGCTTTATTAAAGAACAGCTTAAACCAAATAAACATATTAAAACCATGTACCAATATAACTTAATAACCAAATAATGGCCCAGCCATAAGCTCGGACCATCTAGCTTAATACCACAGATTAGACCAGCCATAAACTCGGCCTAAATACCATAATAAAACTCGTCCGCTCACCATTTCAGTGATCGACTTTACCCCTCCTTCTAATAAAGCAGTCGTGACAATACCGAGAAATGGGAGGGCGGGTGCAGCTCCACACTTCGCTGACAGCTAAAACACCGCCAGCCACGCAATATATACACAAGCAATCCCCCTCCCCACAATCCAGCACCCAATGCCTCAGCTGTTGCTGGGCATCAACAATTAATCTGCCCAGCAACTACCCCTCATAGGTGTCCAAATTAACCAATCCCAGACCCTTGACCTTCACCCAGCAACAAAGGCTAAATTTAGCCACCCTGACCAGCAATTTTGGCGGGAAAATTCAGTAAATCGGGGGAGATAGGACATCTGCTGTCAGGAGAACAGTTACCTCTCTTATAACCCTTTAACACCTGTTTCACCATGAAATATTCCAAAAGAGAAGGCACCCCCAAAACTCTTAGAAAAAAGGACACACCTGACAAAATCCGAACAATGGTTGCATGAGCTAATCTAACCTTAAAGAGAGACAGACAAAATGCTAATGCTGAAGCCTCATTACTCACACAAGGGGACCCACCTCTACCTTCCACAAAACGACACTAATGACTCCACGAACGGACATAATCTGACCACGTTGATGGGGCTACCGACGACTGAAGATACGACATCCCTAAGATCAGATTCCACAGATGTGGAGGGCACACCTCCCCTTCTAAATCGGCCCTAGCTGCCAACGAGCGAAATCTCTGAAACTGAAAGCGAGAAAGAGCATCAGCAATTGAATTATCTATGCCTGGAATATGACGCGCCGTTATCCAAATGTTCAATTCTAAACAAAGCAAAACTAAATGGCGTAATAGCTTCACCACCAATGGACACTTTGAAGACAAGCAATTAACCACAAATAATACACCCTTATTATTTGTGTGCAGAAAGATCCTTTTATCAGCAAAAAACCTACCCCATAAAACCAGAGCCACTATAACAGGGAACAATTCCAGAACCACTATATTCTTTGTCACACCATTCACCACCCAAGATGAATGCCAAGCACCCGCTGCATCAGTGGACAACTCCAAAGAGTGGGCAAATACAAACTGATCCTGCCAAAAAGAACGACCATTATAATTCTTGAAAAATTCCAACCAAATCATCAAATCATCCTTACTATCCTTACCCAACCGAACATGAAATACCGGATTACGAATGCCCGCAATTAAAGCCGCTAACCGACGACAATAAACCCGACCCATTGGCATGAATCTAGACGCGAAAGCTAAAAGACCCAATAACGACTGAATTTCCTTAACTGAAGCTTTCTTCCTACCTAACAGATTTGAAATCACTGAATAGATTCTAGTAACCTTTTCCTGAGGAAGACGGAACTCATCCTTTACTGAATCAATAGTAATACCTAAATACTCAAAACAATTAACAGGATAAACAGTTTTCTCAACAGACAAAGGAACACCAAACTCAAAACAAATCTGAAAAAACGAATCTAAAAGCTCATAACACACCATGGAGTCAACTGGACCTATAAACAAAAAATCATCTAGGTAATGTGTCACTGCACCTGACAGAGACAACCCATTCAACAAAAGAGGAAAAAGCTTCAAAATAAAAACACGACACAGAACAATCCATAGGTAAACATCTATCAAAATAAAACAAACCCTGAAACTGAAAACCCAGAGAGTTAAAACAAGCCGGGTGAACAGGTAATAAGCGAAACACCGACGTTCTGTCAGCCTTCGCCATTAGAGCTCCCTTACCGAAAGAACGAACCATATCCACCGCTGCATCAAAGGTTGCATACTTTACAGAACACAAAGCCTTATCGATCTCATCATTCAAAGATGCCCCATAAGGGAAGGATAAATGATGAATCAATCGAAAGGCATTTGGTTCCTTCTTAGGTACAATACCCAATGGTGAGAGACGGAAATTGACAAACGGAGGGGAAGAGAAAGGACCCAAAATCCTATCCGCCTCCAGTTCCTTCATCAATTTCGACTGCACCACGGACGGGAATTGATCAACTGACGAAAGGTTATTAACCCATTCACAACCTGAACCTGAAAAGGAAGGCAAATTAAAACCCAAGGAAAATCTTGCGATTTGGATATTGCTCTAGCCATGGACGCATGCTCACTACCTTTACTGGCGTCCAGGCTCTTTGAAACATATTCTTTTGCGGATGACTGAGAGGGTAGATTGGCTTTCTTAAAGCAACGCACTATGGGGTGGCTGCCTCCGCAAAATGTACACTCGTGCTGATATTTACATGAGGAAGGCCATCGACACTGTGACTCATTGAACGCAAAGCAAGTGCCCTTCCTCAAAGCAGACGGCTGAGAAACTGCTGAGGACGGCTGCTGCCTAGGAGCGGAAAAGGACGTGCGATGCGGCACCAACAAATTGAGCCACAAACCCACATCCTTTGCCCCCCAACGCATACTAGGATATACAGACAATTTCTGCCTAACGCCCTCGTCATAAGAAAACCATCCAACTCTGCCAAAATTCCTGTACGCTTCCAAAACATTGTCTAAGTGCTGAAATAAACCAGAACACTTCTGAGGGAATTTTTCTCCCATCACGCTACAAAAAATACAATACGCCTGCAACCAATTATTGAACGTCTAAGGAATCGGCCGTCGTCGATCCTCCTAATTTTTCTCTTCACGCTTATCTAATTTATTTACTAAATCCTTAGACGCAGGCAAAAGAGATAAAATATCAACAAATTCATTACGCCAAATTTTTTCTTTAACAGATACGGACAAATGAATACCTAAGGGGGACATCTCGCAAGGGAGAGTCTCTTTGTAACAAGTTTCCACCACACACTTCCGCTTGCAAAATAACGGAAAAGGGAGGCAACCTTCACTGTCCGAATTCTGCTCATCCCTCTGCCCAACCGACCGCCATGCAGACGTGACATCATCCACCACGGCAGACGGCACAGCAGACGGCGGGACAGGAGGAAACATAGCTTGTAGAGAGGAGAGGACAGAGGACAAAGATGTAAGGACCGATGCCAAGCCACTAAGGCACTCACCATCAGACGATGCCTCAGTCCTGTGAGGAGCTGACACTCCTGGTGGCAAAGAGGTATCTTCTTAGCACGCGTCTGCCCGCAGCTCGACACCAGAGTGGAGCCGCAGAGCTGGACGCTGCCCCTGCTGCCCACGAGTCCTGGACCTCTTCCCACTTCTGCGGTGACAAGAAGAAATCCCTTGGCCGTCCTCCAGAGGGCACGCAGGAATCAAAGGACCTCCGGAACCATTAACAGCATCCAAGTTCCCGGGGGACACAGAAAGCTGCCGCACTACCGGAAGTGACGTCACACCCGCGCCGCTACTTCCGGGTCTGGACTCCGATGCCTGCCGCTTCTCTGGACCCCGCCGCTCTGCAGAGGACCTAGAGGGGCAAGGTGAGAAACGGGTGCGCTGCCTCCTCTCACACTAAGAAGAGCGCAGCGCAGGCAAGGCAGCAGCAGGGCTGACAGGCTCAGTCCCATCACCGAAAGAGGCGCCGACAGCTCCTGGCAACACCTATAAGGAGGGTGACAGATCCGACAGGCATGCCTCAATCCACGCAGACGCTCCTTCCTCCTCAGCACGGCTCCGCAAGGCAGCGATGAAATCCTCCATCAGGTAAGACCGGCCGGAACACGGGAAACAGGCGAGACTCCACAGGGCAGACGGGCAGAGTGCAGCTCCACACTTGCGGCTTGGCTGACAGCTAAAACACCGTCAGCCACCGCAATATATACACAAGCAATCCCCCTCCCCACAATCCAGCACCCAATGCCTCAGCTGTTGCTGGGCATCAACAATTAATCTGCCCAGCAACTACCCCTCATAGGTGTCCTAATTAACCAATCCCAGACCCTTGACCTTCACCCAGCAACAAAGGCTAAATTTAGCCACCCTGACCAGCAATTTTGGCGGGAAAATTCCCTCCAAAACCCTCACCTAGTGACCTGTGATGATCAAAATCCCATGAGGATCCTTCCATATAAAATTCCGAGATCCTAACATTTTCATACCTTCCGCTCCCCACCCCCCATAAGCTCAATACTACAGGCACACCTCCTGGATGCTATTCCTTCATTCCTGGATAGCTGGACGTGTCACCACCCACCTACATAGTTAATTGCAACCCTTAGTCGATTAGACATAGGGCCGCCCTCCTTCATTCATTGATGTCCTGCACGCCGTACCTCACATGGTCCAATCCCACCAATTGGGATATCAAGAATTCACATGACCCTTTCCAGCCAGTGATAGTCTCACACATCATAGTACCGCCCTCCAATGGTAGTTTACACATCGTGGGACCGCCCTCCTTCATCTGAGTGAACTGACCGCTTACCCATGTCCACAAAATCTTTGTGGGATCTGGAAGGGAGGATTTTTTCAGCTTTGTCCTGGAGCAGCGTGGTCCATTTACAGAAACGCATTGATAGATATGAATATTACCCACTTCACTATTGGAACTCTCGACGCACCAAAAAGAAAGGCAACGTACTATAGGCTTTTTATATATTTTATTTCTACCTCGGTTATATATGTAGGTTAGCAAAGGAGGCAATATGGACAATCATAATACATTAGTAAGTGCCTTGTATTAACTTTCTCTACATGATAAATACTATTTACTGAAGTGACACAATCCCTTTAAGGCCTCAGGCACACAACCGTTGCCCGGCAGTGGCCATATTGCGGCCCGCAATCCAAAACTGCGGGTTCATACATGTTCTGTTTTTTTTGCGGTGTGGACAAATCACAGATCCATTCAAGTTGAATAGGTCTCGATTCGTCATGGCTGCCGCACAGACATTGCCCGTGCATTAGGGACCGCAAATTGCAATCCCCAATGCACGGAACAACCACACAACGGCCGTGTGCATGAGTCCTAAGGCTGAGTTCACATGTATTTTAAGCATCTGTCATGCACATGTTGCCTTCGTTTTAGCCATTTCTGTCTACGATCCGTTATTTTAGACTGCAAAAAAAATATTTATGTAGGAATTTTTCCCCTCTAAAATAACGGATCCCAGACGGAAATGGCTAAAAAGGATGCAACATGTGCATAACTGAGCATAACGGATGCTTAAAATACAGAAGAACGGAAAGCTAAACGGTGATGTGAACCTGGCCTAACAGGCACTCCAGCACTAAGATCCCGTTGGAGATTGCCACTACTTAAAAAAAAATCTGGATTTCTGTCACCTTTATATACTGCCCTCAGATAAGGCAGCACAAATAGGTGACAAACCCCCTTTAATTTCTACCTCTCCATGGCATAAAATGTAAATATTATTTGGATTTCATTCACACTTGACATAAGTGCAGGAATTCATCAAGATTAGTATTTGAAAAGAAAAAGTGATCAGGAAGGTAATGTCCCCTTTAACTCTGATGTTGACATCACCATGGCAACTGCAGTAAACAGACAGCTATTGGTCGGCTTGAATCTAAAAATCATCAGTTGGCTCCTTGGGAGATGAGACAGATTTTATGGTTAGTGATGAATTTCGGAGACACCCGGAGGAGCTGCTTTTACGTCCACTGCTCACGGTGGGATTTCTGGGGTAAGATACTGAGATATATCTAACTGTTATATTCAGGTGCGGGATATCTCCGTATAAAACTGGTGTGTTTTTAGTAAGCTACAATAAATACAAAAGTTTAGCGTTTTGCCTAAATTTGAACGGTTTATTATGTGTCTAAGGAAAATAGGACTTTTGGTCAGGTCTACAACACTTGTGGTGAAGTTACCTAAAGAAAGGTGAAGATAAAGAATGGCAGACACTGCAGATGATTGCATTAGGGCCTTATTCGCACAGTCAGTGTTTGGTCAGTGATTTCCATCAGTGATTTTGAGCCAAAACCAAGTGCGGGTCCAAAACACAGAACAGGTGCAGATCTTTCCCTTCTACCTTATGTCTGTGTAGGATCCACTCCTGGTTTTGGCTCACAATTACTGATGGAAATCACTGACCAAACACTGACTGTGTGAATGAAGCCTTAAAATGTGAAAATTCTTGGCGTCATTGAACTCATCTCATATAGTTGCCTGTAAGTGAGGTTCTTTGTATGCATTGCGGCTTTAGGCCTCATGCATTCACTTCAATGGGGCCGCAAAAGATGCGGACAGCACTCCGTGTGCTGTCCGCATCCGTGGCTCCGTTCCGAGGCTCGCTGAAAAAATATAACATGTCCTATTCTTGTCCGCACTTTGCGAACAAGAATAGGCATTTATATTGCCGGCGCAAATTGCGGAAGGCAACACGGGCGGCTTCCGTTTTTTGCGGATCCGCGGTTTGCGGACCGCAAAAAAACGGCACCGTCGTGTGCATGAGGCCTTAGCTTGTGAAACCAGCTGTTTTGGATTGAACCCTTAAATGCAAATCTTGCTCTATTACTACAGGCACAGTCATATAAATATCGGAAAAACCCTCCCAAAAAGGGTAATTTTTTATTCAGATAGTTGGTTGGGCTTGTAGGAGTTAATTTGCATACTCCCCTCCAAGCCTTAGGGTGCCTGTACACAGGTGTAGGGTAAGGTGCAGAAAGTCAGCACAAATATCTGTATGGATTTCTGTGCGCTTCTGTAACAAAAACCGCATGAGCAGAGTGGGCGCGATATCCGCCAGGTGCCTTCTGTTTTAAACTGCAGGCACCTGGGACTAATGTAATCGTAATGACCAAGAATAAAAATAATAGGTCAGTTTTAATGCATAGGAAACGGTGTTAAAAAAAACTAATATAAAACTGTTGCAGAATTGTTTATTTTTTTATAATTCCACCCCATTTGAAATTTGTTTCCGCTTCCCATTCACATTGTATGCAACTATAAATGGTGCCATTAGAAAGTACATCTTGTACTGCAAAAGACAAGCCCTGATACGGCTATGTGAATAAAAAATAAAAATATGCTTGATTCTTTTATTACCCAAATTACCCAAATTGCTGTTTTATGCTAAATAGGGTCTCAGTGCACGATTTGGGAATACTTTTTATACTTCTTTTTGCAACCCTTTAAGAATCTCCATTGGGCTGAGACTATATGTACATTTTTTATGTGACGACATCAACAAAATCACAGAAAATGACAGAATGTTGGAAATTAGTGAGTATCAGAAGTTGCAGTTGTCCAGTTCACTTAGCAAATGAAAGGTGAGGTGTGACAAGTTAGAATGGACATCGGGGTCACTCGTTGTTTGATACAATATTGAGACACGGGGTCCATCCTGATAGACAGTATGTGTTAAAGAGTCCAACAACTGCTGGAATATTTATGTCATGTTTTCTTTTTAATTCAGACACAATCTTCAGTCTCCGCAGTCTTCACAGAGAACCTTCTCACGGACCACAGGAGAAAACATCACCAGGCATTACATATATTCTCAGTGTATAGTATATTCTTAAAGAGCGTCTGTCAGCATGATCAACCCTATTAAACCAGGTATGTTGCCTGGTAGTGTTGATCATGCTATTAAAATGATACCTTAGGATTTTCGTGCCTGTGCTGTGACTCAGTTCTTGTGGACCTGATCTTCTGCTTCCTGAGCAGATTCCGACTGCACATGCACCGAGACACGTCAGTCCACCCTGAAGTGAAGACGCCAGGTTTGGTGCCTTCACTTCCAGGTGTAGTCTTGCATCATTGGAGCATGCACTTTCTGGATCTGCACTGTTTGAGAAGTGGCAGCAGATCGATGTGCACAAGTGCTGAGTCACCGAGTCACAGTCCACGTCTCTGCCACAGCTCTGTTTTTATTGACACATGTCCTCAATATTGGAAAATAGCTGCTGCCGTAAGTAATGTCACTAACATGTGACTTAGGGCTCATGTGTGCCGGCCTTGCCTCTGTTGCGGTCCGCATGCACTACTTTTTTGCTGTGTAGAGGCACGGACAGAAAACCCACAGAAGCTCTCTGTAGTGCTTTCATGGGATTCCAATCTGTGTCTCTGTCCCGCACCACATCATATTTTCCGGTGTGTACATACAGAAAGTGTAATCTATATTGTCTATATATAGGGTAAGTGTAGTCTGTATAGTAGATGCATAGGGTAAATGTAGTCTATATAGTGGATGTATAGGGTAAGTGTAGTCTATATAGTATGTATATAGGTGAAGTATAGTCTACATAGTGCTAGTGTACTCTATATAGTGTGTACATAGGATAAGTATAATCTACAGGGTGGGCCATTTATTTGGATACACCTTAATAAAATGGGAATGGTTGGTGATATTAACTTCCTGTTTGTGGCACATTAGTATATGTGAGGGGGGAAATTTTTCAAGATGGGTGGTGACCATGGCGGCCATTTTGAAGTCGGCCATTTTGAATCCAACTTTTGTTTTTTCAATAGGAAGATGGTCATGTGACACATCAAACTTATTGGGAATTTCACACGAAAAACAATGGTGTGCTTGGTTTTAACGTAACTTTATTCTTTCATGAGTTATTTACAAGTTTCTGACCACTTATAAAATGTGTTCAATGTGCTGCCCATTGTGTTGGATTGTCAATGCAATGGTCACATGACCCTCTTCCTATTGAAAAAACAAAAGTTGGATTCAAAATGGCCAACTTCAAAATGGCCACCATGGTCACCACCCATCTTGAAAAGTTTCCCCCCTCACATATACTAATGTGCCACAAACAGGAAGTTAATATCACCAACCATTCCCATTTTATTAAGGTGTATCCATATAAATAGCCCAACCTGTATATTGTGTCTGTATATCAGGTAAGTGTAATTTATATTGTCTGTATATTGGGTAAGTGTAGTGTATTTTGTGTATGTACAAGGTAAATGTAGTGTATATAGATAATGTATAGGGTAAGCGTAGTCTATGTAGTATGTATTAGTGTATAAACAGTAAGTGTACTCTATCTGTTGTGTTTATAGAATATGTCAGCATTATAGTTAGTCTGTATATAGGGTAAGTGTATATAGTGTATGAATAAGGTGTAGTGTAATAGTGTGTATATAGGATAACCGTAGTGTATATAGCATATGTGTGTAGGATAAATGTAATCTATATAGTGTCTGTATATAGAGTAAGTGTAGTTTATATAGTGTATGTATATGGTAACTTTAATATATGTAGTGTATATATATAGGGTAAGTATTGTCTAAAAAGTTTCTATATATGGTAAACGTAGTCTATACAGTATGTACATAGGGGAAGTGTAGTCTACATAGTGTGTGTATATAAAGAAAGTGTAGTCTACATAGTGTGTATGCAGGATAAGTAAATCTGGCATAGGGTAAGTGTATATATTGTATTATACGGTAAGTGCAACGATTTTAGTGTATGTGTAGGGTAAGTGTAGTCTATGTAGTGTGTATATAGGATTGGTGTAATCTATAATGTGTCTGTATACTGGATAAGGCTAGTGTATATAGTGTATGTGTAGTTAATATAATGTGAGCATACAGTAAGTGTAGTGCATATAGTGTGTATATATGATAATTAATCTACATAGTGTCTGTATATATGGTAAGTGTAGTGTATTTAGTGTATGTATAGTGTATATAGTGTTATATAGGGTAAGTGTAGTGTATATAGTGTATGTGTAGGGCAAGTGTAGTCTACATAGTGTGTACATAGGTATCTATATAGTGCGCTTATAGGATAAGTGTAATCTATTTAATGTATGTATATAAGGCAAGTGTAGTATATATAGTGTGTATATAGGGGTAAGCAATTTATAGTGTCTGCATATAGGATAAATGCAGTGTATATAGTTTATGTATAGGGTAAGTGTATTGTATATAGTATATCTGCATAGTGTAGTCTATGTAGTATGTATATAGCATTAATGTAGTAATTATGTTTTGTATATATGATAAGTGTAATCTTTATAACTAGTCTGTATATTAGGTATGTGTAGAGTATATAGTAAATGTATAGCGTATATAGTGTTTATACAGGGTAAGTGTTGTTTAATTTATATATTATCTGTATATAGGGTATGTGTAGTATATATGTATATATGTATTATATGTGGGGTAAGTGCAAAATATATATTGTATGTTTAGGATATATGTAATTTATATAGTTTCTGTATATGGGGTAAGTTTAGTGTATATCGTGTATGTATATGATATGTGTAGTCATTATAGCGTTACATACGGTAAGTATAGTGTATATAGTGTGTATATAGGATAATTCATCCATAAAGTGCCTGTATATAGGGTAAGTGTAGTATATATAGTTTTGTATAGTGTATACAGTTTATGTGTAAGGTAAGTGTAGTCTACATAGTGTGTACATAGGATAGGTGTAATCTATATAGTGTGCTTATAGGATAAGTGGAATCTATTTAATGTCTGAAAAATAGGTAAGTGTAGTGTATATAGCGTGTATATAGGATAGCCATTCAATATAGTGTCAGCACATAGGATTAATGTAGTGTATATAGCATATGTTTGTGTAGTCTATGTAGTGTGTATATAGGTGTAATCTTTATTGTGTGTATAGGGTATGTGTACAGTATACAGTGTCTGTATAAGGCAAGTATATTGTATATAGTGTATATTTAGGGTACATGTACTCTATGTAATGTATATATAGAGTAATAATAGTCTAGTATATATTTACGGTAAGTGTAACCTATATAGTATACATATCAGGTAAGTGTAATGTAGTGTGTATATATATATATACTGTGCATACACAGGGTAAGTGTAGTCTATATAGTGTATGTGTATGTATAGGATAAGTGTAATTTTTATAGTGTCTGTATCTGCGGTAAGTGTAGTGTATATAGTGTATGTATATGATATATGTAGTTAATATAATGTGAGCATACTGTAAGTGTAGTGCATATAGTGTGTATATATGATAATCTACATATTATCTGTATATATGGTAAGAGTAGTGTATTTAGTGTATGTATAGTGTATATAGTGTATGTATAGTGTATATAGTGTGTGTGTATAGGTAAGTGTAGTGAATATAGTGTATGTGTAGGGTAAGTGTAGTCTACATAGTGTAAGTGTAATCTTTATAACTAGTCTGTATATTAGTTATGTGTAGAGTATATAGTAAATGTATAGCGTATATAGTGTTTGTACAGGGTAAGTGTTGCTTAATTTATATATTATCTGTATATAGGGTACATGTAGTGTGTGTATATATATATTATGTAGGATAAGTGTAATGTATATATTGTATGTATAGGATAAGTGTCATTTATATAGTTTCTGTATATGGGGTAAGTTTAGTGTATATAGTGTATATATATGACATGTGTAGTCATTATAGTGTTATATACAGTATGTGTAGTGTATATAGTGTATGTGTATATAGGATAATTAATCTATAAAGTGCCTTTATATAGGGTATATGTAGTATAAATAGTGTATGTATAGTGTATATAGTGTGTGTATAGGGTAAGTGTAGTGTATACAGTTTATGTGTAAGGGAAGTGTAGTCTACATAGTGTTTACATAGGATAGGTGTAATCTATATAGTGAGCTTTTAGGATAAGTGTAATCTATTTAATGTCTGTAAAAATGGTAAGTGTAGTGTTTATAGTGTGTATATAGGATAAGTAATCTATATAGTGTCAGCATATAGGATTAATGTAGTGTATATAGTACATGTATAGTGTAATCTCTGTAGTGTGTATATAGGTGTAATCTTTATACTTAGTCTGTATATTGAGTATGTGTAGAGTATATAGTGTATATATCGTGTATATAGTGCTTGTATAGGGTGAGTGTCGTCAATATTTAGTGTATAAGGTATGTGTACAGTATATAGTGTATGTATAAGGCAAGTATATTGTATATAGTGTATATTTAGTGTACATGAACTCTATGTAATGTATATATAGAGTAAGAATAGTCTAGTGTATATTTACGGTAAGTGTAGTCTATATAGTATGTATATCAGGTAAGTGTAATGTAGTATATATATATATATACTGTGCATACACAGGGTAAGTGTAGTCTATATAGTGTATGTGAAAGGTAAGTGTAGTCTATGTATAGGGTAAATGTATGCAGTGTGTATATAGGATCAGTGTAATTTATATAGTGTCTGTATATAGGTTAAGTGTAGTGTATATAGTGTATGATATCACTTCCTGCGTGATATCCATAAAATGTTACACAGTATTAGGAGAAAAGTTCTGTTCTAAATTTTACATTTTAGAAAAATCTAATCTTGGCCTCCGCCACATAATGCACCAAAAACAAAAAAGCTTTTCTTCTGCAGTGACTGACTATACAAACATTGCATGGTCTACCAGTTGCAATCAATATTGTTATAACATTACATGGGTTGAATTCTATTTCATATATTAAATTCACATCTGTTTTGTTAGCCCTTTTGCAGTGCTTAATCCCTCCTTGTTTAGGTAGGTCCCTACACTAACACGTTATACATATAACAGGATATATTGAGTGTAACTGGTGTTATCACTTGCAGTGTGCTTTTACATTATTTTATATACAGTAGTCAGTTGTTATAGAGAAACACCAATATACTGCTTATCAGTTTGGCTTTTCAAATTAATAGTGCAAATCAGTGTAAATCATGTTATAAAAAATAAAAAAAAGAGTCTTAGTGTAGGGACCTATCTGAATGAGGTCACCTTGACGTGGCAGATGGGCTCACACAATGTCATCAGATTGTGTGCTAAGAACCTCATATTTTTAAAAGTGTGGGTGACAAGATTCTTCTGAGAGTTTTTGAGATTCCATATGTTAAGGAATTAATCAATTGTCCCTCTTGAAGCATAGATACGTTCATAGAGATAGATGGCATCATTTATTTTTAAGGCAACGCCATAAGTGGGCAGCACGGTGGCTCACTGGTTGGCACTGGTGCCTTGCAGTGCTGGGGTCCTAGGTTTGAATCTGACCAATAACAACATCTGCATGGAGTTTGTATGTTCTCCCTGTGCTTGTGTGGGTTTCCTCCAGGTACTCCAGTTTCCTCCTACACTCCAAAGACATACTGATAGGGAACTTAGATTGTGAGCCCCATTAAAGACAGTTGGATGCTAATGTCTGTAAAGACCTGCTGTATACAGCAGCACTATATAGGTGCATAAAATAAATAAATAAATAAATTAGGTCTGGACACCTTGGGAGACTTTTTGAAGAGTATGGGTTTCTACTGTAAAATACCAGAAATGCATTTTCATTCAGACATAAGGTGCAGCAAATAATGACTGTTGGGCTCCACGTTTACCCCTATCTTATATACAGGGTGGCCCACGAAAAAGTAGCCCACCTCCAGCGATAGTATGACAAGATGAATGAGCAAGTGGATTGTTATTTTTTTAATTACCCACAAGTCACAAAAGATGCTGAAAGTGGTCCCTGTTCCGGTCTATGCATCTTTGGGCTCATCTGATTATGTTGGCCGATACTGCTTGCAGCTCTACAGCAGTGATGCTGCAGAAACAAAAATGTCCTGCTCTTTCCAACAAGATGGGACAACATGCCACACCTCACTGGCACGGATTCATGAACTGTTGATATAGGAACAAACTGTGAGCAAGGGGTTATGGCCACCACGTTCCTCAGACTTGTCCTCATGCAATTCTTATCTGTTGGGAAATTCAAAACAGAAAATGTCCGCTAACAATCCACATCCCTGGATGAACTGAAGGAAAATATCACAAACACTATCCGCAACATTACAAGTAGTATCAGCCGACATAATCCGACGTGCCCAAAAATGCATAGATATGAATGGGGACCACTTTCTGCATCGTGTGGCATGTGGTTTATTAAAAAAAACAATGTACTTGCTCATTCATTTTGTCATACTATTGCTGGAGACTGTCTACTTTTTCGTGGGTCACCCTGTATTGCGCCTTCTCGACATAGAGAAGGGATACATGATGACCTTTCTATGTGTGTCATTCCTATGCAATGACCTATTTGCGTATATTCTCCTACTAGTGACATCACTGTGTGCATTATTGCTATTTTGTGACATAACTGTGTAAATTATCTACAATATGTACAATAAAGTCACTTCAACTTTTACATTATCCTTGTGCATCAGGGAGACCATAATAATCATAAAATTCATGTACTGGAATTGCTGCAGAAGGTGGTCGTGATAGAGTGGGGCCCAAGTCAATTTTGCTATGAAGCCCCACGGTTACTTGCTATGCCCCTGGAATGTACATTACATATAAAGATTCTGCAAGCAGCTACATTCGGTCAGGGAGCTGTCAGAATGGCTAGAGCTGCTGCACAGATTTAGGGGGTCATTTACTATACTGAAATACTCCTAAATTAGGCTTATTTCAGGCGCAGATGGCGGGTCAATGCTTAGTTGCTGTTTTAGGCGTAGAAAGTGGATGCGCTGAAGTTATGCACAGGCATGCGCCTCTTCATAACTTCGGCGGATACCCCGCTAGCTACAGGCTTTTATTATGATCGGCGTCTAAAACGCCGGTCCTAATAAATGTGCCCCTTAATTTCAACAGAACTTAAAGAGAACCTGTCACCACACCACCTGGTGGCCAGGACTGTGGGAGTGCACATAGGCCAGTGCCTTTTCCTATATTGTGTAAGCACGACCACTGCTGCTGGATTACGGGGTGGTCGTAACCATGGAAATGAGCAGTGTATAATGTGACTGAAAAATGAATCAAGCCAGCAAAGGAGGCCATATGAACAATAACAATACATCAGTAATTGCCTTGTATTCAATTTCTCTACATGATAAGTATAAGCAAGATATTGCTGCATTTGTGGGAGGGGAGGCTGATTACAAGGCTAATTATACGCACCTGTGGGATCAGGCTGACGCTAATTCAGCTCTAGGATACAGCAGCATGGTGTGGAGGCGCCTTACGGCTGGGCGACGGCAGAATGTCTCAGGAGGGCGCTGGTATTCATGGTAGGATCGGAGTTGTTTGCACGGGACCCACGCTGCAGTCCGCGACATGTAGCGCTCTGGGATGAAGCAGAGTTTGGGCGCTAATGGTCGAACCATGGTTGTTTGTATTGTTTGTCTGGCTATTCAGAGGCCTGGTGGTGCCATTGCAGACAGTTATTGGGGTAGCATGTGCTTAGAGTGGGCATGGTTGTATGTTTTCTGATACCTGGTTTACATGCGGGGGGCATGTCTGCAGTTGGCTCAAGCTACGCGTGCTGGGTTTAAGTGATGGTAAATGTGGATCAATGGTCGATTTAAAAAAAAACAACAAAAAAAAAACGGTTAGTATATTTCGTCCGGCTTGTGGGTGCTATTACATATTGTTATTTGTGTAAGCATGTCCCAAGAATAGGTATGGTCGCATGTCGCTGGCATTCACGGTAGGATCGGACTTGGTTACACGGTCCGTGACTTGTAGCGCTCTGGGGCGAAGGGGGTTGGGCGCTAATGGTCAAGTGATCGTGGTTAGGATTGTTACCTTCAAAGCTACGTCCGTGTCTGCATTTACATTTTGTCCTATACGCCATTCACTAGAGCTGCATTCATGCGTCCGCTGTTGCATTACATTAATACTCTGCTAACTTTCAGATTGCATTCATACGGCTGCTTTATACCATGGACCTTATACTCATACACAGAGCTGTGCCCATACCATGTTTTTAGGCACCACTCACATCCAGAGCTGCATTCACCCACTTGTTCTTACATCATGTGTTATACTCTGCTTCCACTTAAAGCTGCATTTCTTTTCATTGCTACATAATGGTTACTCAGTATTCTTACTAGGGCTATCAGCACACCGCTCTGATACTGCTCTTCCGATAAACATAGCTGCTTTTTTTTCAGGCTTACGTTTCTTTCCTCAGTGGTTTGTTATATTCCTTAGGCCTACCTTTTTCTGTTTACTTGGAGGGGAAAAAAATAAAAAATTGGTGGTGTTCTTTAGTCCTGGTTTGCATTCACTCAGACTGGTCTCCTTTACTTCTGGTTCGCATTCACTCAGATTGATCTCCCGCCCCAGTTAACCAAATAGCTCCCTAGCGGTCAGTGAGCCAATAGGAGTAAGTTCCTACTATGTTTTCAGTTGTTCATTCGTTTGTCACGACAAGGGTCTTTTCTTAGCCTCCTGCAATGCCTCTGGCTCTTGTTTTTCTCCCATCTGTTTCAATTTCACGGTTCGAGGTTGATTAATGTTTCATTCATGCAAGTGGTTCGGATCACTAATGTCTATGCATTTTCCATTAGGTCTGGCTCACGTTTTAATTACTTATCGTCACTGTAAGGTCATCCAGGTCAGTCTCTTGGCTTCGGGGGGCCTCATGGCTTCGGGGGCCCGATGACCGTTCTTCATGTTGTTCGTTATACAATATGGTTGTAGGCTGGTTAGCGTCCTAGGTTTTTTGTTGGACAGGGTCATGGTTATGCGAGTCCCCAAGTCATACTGGTGCTGCATAAGTGGTTTATAAAAAAAAAAAAAATAATTCGCCATTAGAGTCTCTCGCATGGCTTCTCCGTTTTAGTTTTACACACATGAATCCGCCATTAGAGTCTCTCTCGCATGGCTCTGCCATTAGAGTCTCTCTCGCATGGCTCTGCCATTAGAGTCTCTCTTGCATGGCTCAGCCATTAGAGTCTCTCTCGCATGGCTCCGCCATTAGAGTCTCTCTCGCATGGTTTCTCCGTTTAAATTTTACACACATAACTCTGCCATTCGAGGCCGGCTGCTTGGTCCCACAAGTAAGTTCCATGTCTTTTTCTGCCTTCAGACCCACTCGCATGGCTCGGTCATCTGTGGCTCGCAATACAATTTTCTTATGGTGGCTCGCACGTGTGGCTTGTGCCATTAGAGTCTCACTCATGTTATTGTTTTCCCTGACTTTTATTTTCTAGGTTGTTGGGTTTTCATTGTTTTCTTTATAAGCAGTCATCCCAAGCCTGCCTTTGCGGACATCATCTTCTCCCCAGGGCCGGCGCCACCAGTAAGGCGACTTAGGCAGTCGCCTAGGGCGCCATTTAGCAGGGGGCGCCCGTTGCAGTGTGGTGTAAAAAAAAAATATCTGTATTGTTTTTAAACACGTTTTTACACTTGTATTTTTGTGAGTATATTAAATATTTTTATCTGACATACTGGTACGTACTTCACCATTCTTGCGACCTCCTTCCTTTGAGATCCTTGGAAGTGGAGGTCCGGTGTTATCCTTTCCAAGCAGCATTTGACCTGTTGGACCGCAGTTTGGACGCAGATCTGTTGATTTGATGGCTTCAGACCTATGCCTACTTCACTAGCAGAGCTCTCTCATAGAGGACGCCGATGAGATCTTTATCCACGCGATTTACAATTGAAAGTCTTGTGAGTATAACTTATCCACAGGGCGCGATAGGTGTTTCTAACATACTACACCATAGTACGGTTTCTCTACCATAGAGCTCTGATAGAAGACATCGACAAGATCTTATCCACGCGTTTTACCAGTGGAGTTTTGTGAGTATACCTTATTCACAATGCGCGTTAGGTGTTTGGAGCCTACTACACCATAGTGCGTTTTTTCACCTTATTACAGGTTTCCACGCCATTGTTGAGAATTTATGTGTGCATGTGGTCCTATTAGTTGAAGATTTTTCTGAATATAAATGAAAGACGACTGAAAAGATTCTTCTCCTGCAGCACAATCCTTTTTTCTATTTTTATATTTGGCGGACTCTTTTACCCACATTGTCTAGGATTTGCAGCGCCTGAGGGGACAAGTATCCTATACAGAGACTCTATTTTCTACTTTGAATATATTATTTTAAACCTTCATGCAATAAGGAGATAATACCTCTGTGTATAGATAATAGAGGATCCACCATTCACAACAGGTGATTGTCAAAGCTTATTTATTCGTTCCTTGTACAATTACCTCTGCACAGGTCACAGAGCATGCCTAGAAAACGTTCCCATAGAAGTCGATTGGGTCCCCTCCAGATCACTGTGTCTATGGCCCAGGTGACTGCCGTAAAGCAATCTTCTTAATGCTTTCTAAATGCTGTTAAGAACAGCTCAGGCAAGATGGCAGCCCCTGTAAGCATGTTCAGGAAATAGAATAAAAGATCTGCAATTAGATAATAAAATCAGGTTACAAAAAAAGGATATGTTTTGTTATCTAGTTTTAACTGGCAGATAACATTTTTGGTTACACATTTCCTTTAACCCCTTAGTGATCACCCATATGCGTTTTCATGGCAATCCACTCTAAGGCCCCTTTCACACGAGCGAGTTTTCCGCACGGGTGCAATGCGTGAGTTGAATGCATTGCACCCGCACTAAATCCGGACCCATTCATTTCTATGGGGCTGTGCACATGAGCGGTGATTTTCACGCATCACTTGTGCGTTGCGTGAAAATCACAGCATGCTCTATTTTGTGCTTTTTTCACACAACTCAGGCCCCATAGAAGTGAATGGGACTGCGTAAAAATCGCAAGCATCCGCAAGCAAGAGCGGATACGGTGCGATTTTCACATACGGTTGCTATGAGACGATCGGGATGGAGACCCGATCATTATTATTTTCCCTTATAACATGGTTATAAGGGAAAATAATAGCATTCTGAATACAGAATGCATAGTACAATAGGGCTGGAGGGGTTAAAAAAATAATAATAATAATTTAACTCACCTTAATCCACTTGTTCGCGCAGCCCGGCTTCTCTTCTGTCTTCTTTCTTCAGAACCTGGGTAAATGACCTGTGATGACGTCACTGCATCTTGTCCAGGCAAAAAACATGATGCCCGTGTGAAAGAGGCCTAAGCGCTGCACGGGGCACATGAGAGCCGCGCTCCTGCATTACAGCCTGTAGTGGCAGGAGTGCTGATCTTGGCTGTTTAACGTTTTACATGCCACTTGCAATGGCGCCTGCCACATGTAAAGCAGTGACAGTGGGAGCGGACTCCCTTTGTCTCCCCTCGGCACACCAAAGGCTGGCTGGGGTCTGATATAGGCCCCAAGACAGCCTTGAGTATTTTCTAGCAGGCTGTGCCTCTCTGGCGCAGCCTGCTGGTCAATGTCAGTAAAGCACTGACATTAAAATGTAGTGCACTATAGGGATAGTGCATTGTATTTTAAAAGCAATCAAAATGTTGTTTTGTGGGACTATTAAGTGGTAAAAAAAAAGATGTTTATTAAAAAAATTCCAGTAAAAAAAAAAAAAAATTCTTCCCCATATGTTTGGTATCGCCGCATCTGTAACGACCTGCACTACATAAATATCATGTAAATTATCCCCTAAGAAATGCTAATTTATTCTTAGTTGCTATCGAAAAAACGTAATAACAAGCGATCAAAAAGTGTAATTTACTCCAAAATGATAGCAATGAAAACTAAAAGTTGTCCCGCAAAAATCAACCCTGCACACAACTCCATAGAAAGAAAAATAAAAAAGTTATGGGTCTTGGGAAGCAGTGATGCAAAAGGATTTTCTTTCTTTTAAAAAAAGGGGTTTTATTGCTCAAAAATAGAGTTGAGCAAACCCGAACTGTAAAGTTTGGGTTCGTACCGAACTTTAGGTTTTTCGGCACCCGGACCCGAACCCGAACATTTACAGTGATGGATCATGTGATTGGACCATGTGATCTGATGTCACCACAGGTCCTTTAGCCGGCAACTCATGATTAAAGAAGTAAGAAGAGACCGGCAGCTACACGATCAAGAGGAGAAGGTGAGTTAATTATTTTTTATTTTCTAACCCTCAATTGACCACCTACTAAGCATTCTGTATTAAAGAATGCTATTATTTTCCCTTACAACCATGTTATAAGGGAAAATAATACAGTGAATAGACTGTCACCTAGCAACCGTGCGTGAAAATCGCACCGCATCCGCACTTGATTGGGATGCTTGCGATTTTCACTCAGACCCATTCACTTCTATGGGGCCTGCGTTGCGTGAAAAATGCACAATATAGAGCATGCTGTGATTTTCACGCAACGCATAAGTGATGCGTGAAATTCACCGCTCATGTGCACAGCCCCATAGAAGTGAATGGGTCCGGATTCAGCGCGGGTGCAATGCGTTCACCTCCCGCATTGCACCCGTGTGGAAATCTCGCCCGTGTGAACTCAGCCTTAGGCCACAAATACTGCTATTAGGTTACTGTTGTTAAAAAAAAAAACCTTTTTTTCATATACTGCACATCTAGGATTACACGTGCATAAGTGACTGTCACATTTAGGCTACAAATACGGCTATTAGGTTACTGTTGTTAAAAAAAACTTTTTTTCATATATTGCACATCTGTGATTACACTTGCATAGGTGACTGCCACATTTAGGCCACAAATAAGGCTTTTAGGATACTGTGGTGAAAAATCCCTCTGATATACTGCACATCTGTGATTACACGTGCATAGGTGACTGTCACATTTAGGCCACAAATACGGCTTTTAGGATACTGTTAAAAAAAAACTTTTTTTCATATATTGCACATCTGTGATTACACTTGCATAGGTGACTGCCACATTTAGGCCACAAATAAGGCTTTTAGGATACTGTGGTGAAAAATCCCTCTGATATACTGCACATCTGTGATTACACTTGCATAAGTGACTGTCACATTTAGGCCACAAATATGGCTATTAGGTTAATGTTAAAAAAAAAACTTTTTTTCATATACTGCACATCTAGGATTACATGTGCATAATTGACTGTCACATTTAGACCACAAATACGGCTATTAGGTTACTGTTGTTAAAAAAAAACCTTTTTTTCATATACTGCACATCTAGGATTACATGTGCATAACTGACTGTCACATTTAGGCCACAAATACGGCTATTAGATTACTGTTGTTAAAAAAAACTTTTTTTTCATATACTGCACATCTGTGATTACACGTGCATAGGTGACTGTCACATTTAGGCCACAAATACGGCTACTAGGTTACTGTTGTTAAAAAAAAACTTTTTTTTTCATATACTGCACATCTGTGATTACACGTGCATAGGTGACTGTTATAGGAAAGCAAGGATATATATACCTGAGGAAGTTTCCCTAACCAAGGATAAAGCCAACAATAGGGCATACGGGCCTTGGGATTAAGACAGACAGGATTTCTGAGGAAAAGTACGGCCTGATCTGTAAGTGTGTTAACCCTCTGAGTATCTTGCAAGAACATTGTGCCTGCCATTTATATAAGCCTGCTTGTGACTGCTACTGTGACATATGGAACTTTATCAAAAGACTGTAAATAGTTAACTGTTCAGTAAAAGGAAGTTCTGGTTCACCACAACAACGTGTTCCTCAATTATTCCTATTATAAATCGGTGTGCCACCGTTACCGGCACTGGCGTCACAAACTTAAAGGGACCTTGCCACCGGCACATTAAACCTGCAAGATCCAGGGCACCTCACCTACCACCGGCCTGGTCCCTATACACTGAGAGTGCCCCAGAGGACTTCTGTGCCAGCCTCTCTATCACTGCTGTACGCCTGCCCAGGGTCTTCCTATAAACTGTGAGTAACCAAGAGCAACCCTCGTTTGCCTAGTAACCATGACCTCACCATCGCAATACCCTGCAGGGCTGCGTACTGAATATTTTGGCATCACGAACAGGATCCGATCATTCCTACACCATTGTGGAATATAAACTGTGTGCCGTTATTGCCATAAAGTGATAAAACCCTATGTGTCGAAAAATTGCTGGGCCAAGAACTGTAAAAATTATGGTGTGAAGATTGTATTTTTATGGACTGTTTGCTGTTTCTAAGTCACCGCTTGCTGTCAGTGAATGGACAGCGATTTTGCTCAAAGATGGCCGCTTAAGTTAACTGGACTATCAGTGCGCCTCGTTGTGTCTGTTTGGTGCGAAAAAGAGAGGAGAAGGTACTGCCCAGCCTGTGAAAGAAAAGTACCACCCTGTCTGTAGAAAAGATACCGCCTACCTTGAATCCCGGAGCTCCGAGAGGCCGCGCCTATCTCCTGACACTGCGCGTGGGACCTCCGCACGACGTAATCCCGTGCCTCGCGAGACCTGGACTGCGCATCAACGGAGTAAGTAAACTTTCGGTACGCACCGATTTCTTGATATTTGAGCACCGGGTGAATTCCGATCTTGCTGGGAAGCTGAGGGGAGGTCCCTCCTTAGAAATAAGAGACTTGATCCAGGGGAGAACACATCCGATTCGGATCTTGGCCTGCTTCGCTGCTCCTTAAAGGGCCATACTCACCCCATAGCCCCCTTAGCAACGCTATGTCCGCAACTGAAGAAGCGGGGCAGGTGGCCCCCGATATGCCTTCTGAAGTGCACGCAGCTGATAATAGGGGACCTGCCGCTGCGGCAGCATCAAGCCTAATGCCAATGACTATGCCATATTATTTTGGGGCCGCCTGGTTCCCGCAATATTCCGGAGAAGCCCATAAATTGAAGGACTTTAGAGACCAGATCCTGGCCTTATTCCGACTCTACCCTATCTCTGCTGAGCAACAAATGGAGATCCTCTTAGCACAGTTAGAAGGGGCCGCCCGCAGGGAAGTCATGTCATGGCCCCGTTCTGAAAAGAGTAGCCTGGAACAGATATTTGATTGCCTCGGCACCACGTTTGAGGCCAGAACGGTGTCCGAAGTAAGGATGCGATTTTTCAGCAGGAAGCAACAGCCTGGGGAGTCACTCCGTGATTTTGCTTTGTCCCTGCAAGAGACCCTGAGGGCCGTGGTCCAGGTGGACCCCAGGGAGGCTGAGGACAAGGACCGGACTCTGAGAGAGCAGTTCATAGCGGGTGTAAACACTGAGCACTTAAAGGGCCAGCTGAGGATGCTGTCGGCCCAACACGCCAATTGTGCGTTTTTGGACTTTAAAGAGCTGGCCATCAGTATCCTAGGCCAAAACCCGCCCACTGGGCCAGCGGCCTCCCTCGAACCTCAGGCCTGTCAGTCAAAGACTATTAATGTGAGGCCGTCCGGAGCCAGTCAAGCCACCCAGGCTCCAGTAACAGATGTGGTGGCGGCATTAATGGAGCAAGTTAACCATCTCACTAAAAGCCTAGAAAAGGTGTGCAGGAAAATAGAGGAATGAGAAAGACCTTTGTTCTTGGAAGATGAGAGCCCCTTACCTCAAAGACTCCTCCCACCTGCATATAAGGAGGTATACTCCAAAGAACCGGATGGACGACCGAATTACCGGTCTAAGAACCGCAAGCAACTTGTCTGCCACTATTGTAAAAAATATGGACATACTGAATCAACGTGTTGCCAGTTAAACGGGCCACCCCCGAGGCCGAGAACCGCCCCTCGGGAGGTAGAACAGTAGGTCCAAAGGATCCAAGTTGGATGCCTAGATACGTAGGATCTCGTCCAAAGATTAACATAAGCATTAACGGGATACCTTTTGAAGCCCTGCTGGATACTGGGTCTCAGGTCACCACCATCCAACCCGCCTTTGATAAATTCTGGGATTCAAGTCTCTTCACCCAGCCACCAGAATCCTGGCTGGATATCATTGCCAGCAACGGCAAGCCGGTGAAAGTTCATGGGTACTGGGAACCTACCCTTCAGGTGGGAGAAACCACCTTACCACAGCAAGGTGTGATTGTGGTGCAAGCCGGAGATAAAGGGGGACACCCCGTGATCCTGGGGACTAATGTCTTTAAAAATTGTTACTCCGAGGTGCTGGAGGCATTGAACCAATCCATACCTTCAGCTTCACCTGCTTCCAAAAGAGTCATTCAAAAGACTATCAGAGTGCTGTGTGCTCAGCAAAGATTCGCAAATGGAAAAGGAGAAATCTGTACTGCCCGGATCCGGGATAACCGACCGGTAATCCTGCCACCGAATTCCCAGATCATCTTTTGGTGCCGCGCTGTGCTAGGGATCCAGGGCCTGGACTATCAAGCCCTAGTGGAGCCTATCCAAATTGAGAATCATCCCTTCGTGTGAGCAGCCAAGAGCCTGGTGACCGTATCTCCCAAGGTAAAGTGCCTGTTCGTTTGATTAATTTTGGTGATCACCCTGTTACTCTCTCTAAGCACTGCCCCGTTGCTCAGCTTTTCCAGGTATCTTTCCAGGATGTTATCCGTCTGCCTGCCACGGAGACGTTCCAGACCGCACAGAGCAGCAGCGCACCTGCCAGCGCCTCTTCAGTATCCGGGTGGGAGGAACTGCATGTGGGGAACAAATCCACCCCGAAGGAGCAAATAGAGGGAGTCCGGAGTCTGGTGAAAGAGCACCACAAGGCCTTCAGCAAACACTCCACAGACTACGGAGAGGTCAGTGTAATCAAACACACCATACCTACTGGCTCTCATCCTCCTATTAAGGAGAGATACAGACCCATACCGCCTACTACCTATCAGTCCGTGAAAGAGATGATACAGGAAATGAAAGACTCTAACATAATCCGGGACAGTCATAATCCCTGGGCTGCGCCCCTAGTTCTTGTTCGATAAAAAGATGGCAGCATTAGGTTCTGCGTGGACTATAGGCAGATTAATCAAATCACTCATAAAGATGCTTATCCGTTGCCACGCATTGAAGAGTCCTTGACTGCCCTGGGGTCATCAGCCTACTTCACTCTGGACTTAACCAGTGGGTACTTGCAGGTACCTATGGCCCCAGAAGATCGGGAGAAGACCGCTTTCACTACGCCTATGGGTCTGTTTGAATTTAATTATATGCCGTTCGGACTGTGTAACGCTCCAGCGGTTGATGGAGCGTTGTTTGGGCCATAGGAACTTTGAGACTGTACTGCTATACTTGGATGACGTCATTATCTACTCCAAGATGTATGAGGATCATTTAAAATACCTGACTGAAGTGTTTCAAGTCCTTGTTAAATATGGCCTTAAAATCAAGCCGTCCAAGTGCCATCTGCTGAAACCAGCAGTAAAGTACCTACGGCACGTCGTTAGTGCCGAAGGAGTCCAGCCTGATCCTGATAAACTTGCTGCTGTCCGTAATTGGCCTACTCCCACCACCGTGAAAGAGGTGAGAAGTTTCCTCAGCTTTGCAGGATATTATAGACGCTTCATCCCGCATTTTGCACAAATTGCGGATCCGATCCAGAAACTCCTAAGGGGGCATCCCAAGAAAAGTCCAAAGACTCCTATCCCTGTTGAATGGAATGAAGAACGGGAGATTGCCTTCCAGCTCCTAAAGAAGAAGCTGACTGAACCCCCTGTTCTGGGTTACCCGGATTATCAGAAGCCGTTTCACCTCTACACGGATGCCAGTAAAAGAGGCCTGGGATCCGTGTTGGCTCAGGTGCAAGACAACAAAGAGAGGGTGATTGTTTATGCCAGCAGATCCCTGAGGGGTGCTGAGAAAAACAATCAGAATTATAGTTCCTTCAAGCTGGAGTTCCTTGCCTTAGTGTGGGCTGTGACTGAAAAGTTCAAGGACTACCTTGCTGCCACTCCGTTTGTCGCCTTCACGGACAACAATCCCCTGGCACATCTGAATACAGCCAAGTTGGGAGCTCTGGAGCAAAGATGGGCCTCCCGCCTTGCCAACTATGACTTTACCTTGAAATACCGGGCAGGCCGCTCCAATGATAATGCTGATGCCTTGTCTCGGCTCCCCACTACAGAAGCCCCAGATGAACCTAAAGATGCCCGGGAAGAGGTGGAGATGCCGGCGTTTTGCAACAAATTTGCTCAGCAGGATAATGTTCGCACTAAAAATCACTCAGCTGCTGATTCCTCTTCATCAAATATTCCTGAGTCCAGGGGACGAACAAGAAAGGTGGATTAAGCTCCAGTCAGAAAGTAGAGTCCTCAGTGAACTGCTCGACTTCCTTACTAGTGGGAGAACTCCTGAGAGAGTCCGCAGGAAGAGTGCAGACCCAGAACTATTGAGACTGTGGAGACATCGCCATCAACTCTTCCTTCAAAAAGGCCTATTGCTTAGAAGGAGCCTGGATCCAGTGTCCTGCGATAGGGTGTACCAGATCCTCATACCACGTCGAGACGCCAGTCTGGTGTTAGAGATGTATCATAACCAGTCCGGACACTTCGGCGTGCAGAAAACTGAGGCCACCATCCGCAGGAGGTTCTATTGGATCGGGATGAGAGAAGACATTGAGAAATGGTGCCGGGAATGTACTGCCTGTGCCGTGACCAGAAGTGAAAGCCATGACCAGAGAGCGCCTCTCCATCCTATCGTGAATAAAACTCCCTTAGAACTTGTTTCCATTGATCATGTGAAGTTGGAACTAAGTCGCTCAGGGTATACTTATGCCATGACCATTATTGATCACTTCACTAAGTTTTTCGTAGCAGTGCCTGTGAAAGACCTGACAGCCAAGACTGCGGCGGAGGCATTCTGGAAGCATTTCCTCCTGCCCTACGGCTGCCCAGAGAGGATCCTCACCGACCAGGGGTCTGCGTTTGAATCACTGTTGTTCCAAGAGATGTGCCTGCTACATAATTGCCAGAAAGTCCGGACCACCGCCTATAATCCGCAAGGTAACGGACTCTGTGAAAAGATGAATCAAACTCTCATTGAAATGTTGAGAGCAGTACCCCCTGAGACAAGGGTAAATGGCCTACTCTGCTGCCACAACTCATGTATACATATAACAATTCAATTCACTGCTCCACCGGATACACGCCCTTCTATCTGATGTTCGGCCGTCAAGGGAGGCTACCTGCTGACCACTCCCTGGATGTACAGGTGCCTGATGTCATCAATCCACTACCGAAGACTGATTGGGTGGTGGAGCATCAAAGGCGTCTCCTTAATGCTAAGGAAATTGTTCAGGAGTGCATGGAAAGTGCCCGAGAGCGACAGCAGAGAGACTATGACCTGGCTGCTCATGCGGAACCTTTAGGAGACATGGTGTGGTTGAAAAATAACCACCGAACCAGTAAATTGGACAGTAAATGGGAGTTTTTTTTCACCGCCTATTTCGCGTCCCCTCGTCACGTGACCTATTCCTCCCAGTAGCCCATACATTACAGGCTTTTTCTAGTTGGAGGAGGCTAAAAGACCTTTCATGATGTCACGACCACGTGATCCTGCGTGGGCGGAGTCAGTCTCCTGGGCTGGCTGTTCAGCGTGAGGAGGTAAAGGACCTGTGATGATGTCAAGACCATGTGATCCTGTGTGGGAGGAGTCAGGCTCACAGGCTGTGCAACTGGAGGAGGTAAAGGACCTGTGATGCTGTCGCTACCCTGTGATGCTGTATGGGCGAAGTCAAGTGAGATTCCCTAGGTAAAGTCTGTGACCAGGGCCCCACCTATGTTGCAGATCTACAACTTTCAGAATTTCTTGCCCACCAAAGACTGCCAGGACATGCTCAGTTTTAGCAGCAGCCTCAGAGCCACAGGTTGGAAAATATTGGTCTACAGAATTATTTATATATCTTAAGGCCTCTTTCACACTTGCGTTGTCCGGATCCGGCGTGTACTCCATTTGCCGGAATTACACGCCGGATCCGGAAAAACGCAAGTGAACTGAAAGCATTTAAAGACGGATCCGTCTTCAAAATGCGTTCAGTGTTACTATGGCAGCCAGGACGCTATTAAAGTCCTGGTTGCCATAGTAGTAGTGGGGAGCGGGGGAGCAGTATACTTACAGTCCGTGCGGCTCCCGGGGCGCTCCAGAATGACGTCAGAGCGCCCCATGCGCATGGATGACGTGCCATGCGATCACATCATCCATGCGCGTGGGGCGCCCTGACGTCACTCTGGAGCGCCCGAGGAGCCGCACGGACGGTAAGTATGCTGCTCCCCCGCTCCTCACTACACTTTACCATTGCTGCCAGGACTTTAGCGTCCCGGCAGCCATGGTAACCATTCCGAAAAAGCTAAACGTCGGATCCGGTAATGCGCCGAAACGACGTTTAGCTTAAGGCCGGATCCGGATCAATGCCTTTCAATGGGCATTAATTCCGGATCCGGCCTTGCGGCAAGTGTTCAGGATTTTTGGCCGGAGCAAAAAGCGCAGCATGCTGCGGTATTTTCTCCGGCCAAAAAACGTTCCGTTCCGGAACTGAAGACATCCTGATGCATCCTGAACGGATTTCTCTCCATTCAGAATGCATTAGGATAAAACTGATCAGGAGTCTTCCGGCATAGAGCCCCGACGACGGAACTCTATGCCGGAAGAAAAGAACGCAAGTGTGAAAGGGCCCTAACTTGAACAAGTAATAGTTCATTTGGCTTCATTTGTGTCATCCTCTAGGCTCAAACTTGCTTGTCTAAAATAAATATTTTCTTTCCTTCTTGGTCTATAGTTTCTGAGTTTCTTTGTGAATGTACACTACTTGAAATATATCAAATTCCCTTTTGAACTCTTAGTGAAATTGGCACCTCCTAACCTCCAATGGCATCAGGGATCCAACAACTTTTATATTTTAAAGGGTTGTCAATTATCCTATTAGGGTATCCTAGATTGGTCCTAGAAGGGGCCTATGTTTTGTATGTTCATTAATTAGCACAACTGTGTGTGTCCTCCTGCCCCTTACCTCATCCTAGTGGTGGTCCCAGCCCTTCTGTACCTTGGTGCCTCCATTACAGCACCTGTGTTACAGTGTGTCAGCCCACAGAGAGCCCTGCATACAACCTGCTGACTGTCTCCATCTAACATAAGCTTTTCCAGGGTGAGATCCACCTGAAGCTGCTCGGTTCTTTCTTTCAGCCAGATGTTCTCTGTGATTTCTGGGATCTGTCTACAGTACTCTGTGAGAGTCTGTCCCTGTGTGTGTGTCTGTGTCTCTCCGTGTGTGTGTCTGTGTCTCTCCGTGTGTGTGTGTCTGTGGCTCTCCGTGTGTGTGTGTCTGTGGCTCTCCGTGTGTGTGTGTGTGTCTGTGGCTCTCCGTGTGTGTGTGTCTGGGTCTCTCCGTGTGTGTGTGTATGTCTGTGTCTCTGTGTGTGTGTGTGTCTGTGTCTCTCCGTGTGTGTGTGTGTCTGTGTCTCTCCGTGTGTGTGTCTGTGGCTCTCCGTGTGTGTGTGTCTGTGTCTCTCCGTGTGTGTGTGTGTCTGGGTCTCTCCGTGTGTGTGTGTGTCTGGGTCTCTCCGTGTGTGTGTGTGTCTGGGTCTCTCCGTGTGTGTGTGTGTGTGTGTCTGGGTCTCTCCGTGTGTGTGTGTGTCTGGGTCTCTCCGTGTGTGTGTGTCTGGGTCTCTCCGTGTGTGTGTGTGTGTGTCTGGGTCTCTCCGTGTGTGTGTGTGTCTGGGTCTCTCCGTGTGTGTGTGGCTCTCCGTGTGTGTGTGTGTGTGTGTGTCTGTGGCTCTCCGTGTGTGTGTATGTCTGTGGCTCTCCGTGTGTATGTGTATCTGTGGCTCTCCGTGTGTGTGTCTGTCTGTGTCTCTCCGTGTGTCTGTCTGTGTCTCTCCGTGTGTCTGTCTGTGTCTCTCCGTGTGTGTGTGTGTCTGTCTGTGTCTCTCCGTGTGTCTGTCTGTGTCTCTCCATGTGTGTGTGTGTGTCTGTGTCTCTCCGTGTGTGTGTGTGTCTGTGGCTCTCCGTGTGTGTGTGTGTGTGTGTGTCTGTGGCTCTCCGTGTGTGTGTGTGTCTGTGGCTCTCTGTCCCTGTGTGTCACCATCACATGCCCACAATGCCCACGTAGATGCATCAAGACATTCTGTGTGGGGCAAGAAGAAAAGGAGGAGGCATGGGAGAGACATAGGGAAGTGTGTTGAGCGAACTTGTGTTTTAAGTTCGGCATCTAAAGTTCGGGTTCGGATTATCAAAGTATCCCGTTATGGATTCTGCTACCACGGACCATAACGGAATTTAGAATCCATAACGGGATACTTTGATAACCTGAACCCGAACTTTAGACGCCGAACTTAAAACACAAGTTCGCTCAACACTAATAGGGAGGCACCCTAAGGACGTAGGTAACACTACCACATTATCAGCACTAGTGTTATCTGTAGTTTTACATAGGACTGCAGGTAACACTACTACAATTTCTGTACTCAGATAGCCATCACTGTGTTATCTGTGGTGTTACATAGGACTGCAGGGGACATCTAATATATTTTCTGTACTCAGAGAATTATCACTGTATAGGGGGACCCACTGAGACTTTATCGCCCAAGGGCCCACATGAGCCTGAAGCCGACACGGTGCGATGTGGGTGGGGCTGTGTGTGGGTGTGGATTGAGGGTGGGCGGGGACACAGGGGCCCCATAATCTCCTATTGCCCGGGGGCCCTATGAGTTGTCAGTCCGCCCCTGTAAGTGTGTTAACCCTCTGAGTATTTTGCAAGAACATTGTGCCTGCCATTTATATAAGCCTGCTTGTGACTGCTACTGTGACATATGGAACTTTATCAAAAGACTGTAAATAGTTAACTGTTCAGTAAAAGGAAGTTCTGGTTCACCACAACAACGTGTTCCTCAATTATTCCTATTATAAATCGGTGTGCCACCGTTACCGGCACTGGCGTCACGAACTTAAAGGGACCTTGCCACAGGCACATTAAACCTGCAACATCCAGGGCACCTCACCTACCACCGGCCTGGTCCCTATACATTGAGAGTGCCCCAGAGGACTTCTGTGCTAGCCTCTCCATCACTGCTGTATGCCTGCCCAGGGTCTTCCTATAAACTGTGAGTAACCAAGAGCAATCATCGTTTGCCTTGACCTCACCATCGCAATACCCTGCAGGGCTGCGTACTGCACACTTGCATAGGTCACTGTCACATTTAGGCCACAAATACGGCTATTAGTTTACTGTTAAAAAAAAAAACTTTTTTTCATATACCTCACATCTGTGATTACACTTGCATAGGTGACTGTCACATTTAGGCCACAAATACGGCTATTAGGTTACCGTTGTTAAAAGAAACCTTTTTTTTCATATACTGCACATCTGTGATTACACTTGCATAGGTGACTGTCACATTTAGTCCACAAATAAGGCTTTTAGGATACTGTGGTGAAAAATCCCTCTGATATACTGCACATCTGGGATTACACTTGCATAGGTGACTGTCACATTTAGGCCACAAATACCGCTGTCATATAGAGTTTAAAAAAAAATAATAGAGTGCAATACCCTACATCAGGGTTTATATTGGCGGTTAATTATTTTTAACATACTTAACCACTTTTTACTTTGCTTTGTGAACGCTAACTATGAGGCAAACATCTAATAAGGGACGCAGTCTTTGTCGTGGTGTTGGTGGAGTCTCTGGTGCACGGAGAGGACGTGGCCGTTCTGCCACAGTTACACGTCCTACTGAACCTACTACCTCAGGTCCCAGTAGCCGCCAGAATGTACTGCGATATTTGGTTGGGCCTAATGCTGTTCTAAGGATGGTAAGGCCTGAGCAAGTACAGGCGCTAGTCAATTGGGTGGCCGACAGTGGATCCAGCACGTTCACATTATCTCCCACCCAGTCTTCTGCAGAAAGCGCACAGGTGGCGCCTGAAACCCATGCCCATCAGTCTGTCACATCACCCCCGTGCATATCGGGGAACCTGTCTGAGCCTCAAGTCATGCAGCAGTCTCTTATGCTGTTTGAATACTCTGCTGGCAGGGTTTCCCAAGGGCATCCACCTAGCCCTTCCCCAGGGGTGGAAGACATAGAATGCACTGACGCACAAGCACTTATGTTTCCTGATGAGGACATGGGAATACCACCTCAGCACGTCTCTGATGATGACTAAACACAGCTGCCAACTGCTACGTCTTTCTATAGTGTGCAGACCGAAAAGGAGGTCAGGGAGGAAGACTGGGTGGAAGATGATGCAGGGGACGATGAGGTCCTATTCCCCACATTGAATGAAGGTCATGCCACTGACTTTCAGAGTTCGGAGGAAGAGGCAGTGGTGAGACCAAGCCAACAGCTTAGCAAAAGCGAGAGCAGGGTGCAAAAGCAGAGCAGCCGTCGCCAAAACAGTTCGCCTGCTACTGGCCACCGTCACCAGGGTCCGAGCACACCAAAGGCAGCTTCAAGGAGTTCCTTGGCATGGCACTTCTTCACACAATGTGCTGACGACAAGACCCGAGTGGTTTGCACGCTGTGCCATCAGAGCCTGAAGCGAGGCATTAACGTTCTGAACCTTAGCACAACCTGCATGACCAGGCATCTACATGTGAGACACGGGCTGCAGTGGAGTAAGCACCTTCAAAACCAAGAAAGGGCTCAGGCCCCTCCTGCTCCTTCTTCTGCTGCTGCCTCGGCCTCTTCATCCGCCTCTGGAGGAACGTTGGCACCTGCCGCCCAGCAAACAGAGGATGTGCCACCAACAACACCATCTCTGTCACCAAGCATCTCCACCATGTCACACGGAAGCGTTCAGCTCTCCATCTCACAAACCTTTGAGAGAAAGCGTAAATTCCCACCTAGCCACCCTCGATCCCTGGCCCTGAATGCCTGCATTTCTAAACTACTGGCCTTTGAAATGCTGTCATTCAGGCTGGTGGAGACGGACAGCTTCAAACAGCTCATGTCGCTTGCTGTCTCACAGTACATCGTTCCCAGCCGCCACTACTTCTCCAGGAGAGCCGTGCCCTCCCTGCACAACGAAGTATCGGATAAAATCAAGTGTGCACTGCGCAACGCCATCTGTGGCAAGGTCCACCTAACCACAGATACGTGGGCCAGTAAGCACGGCCAGGGACGCTATATATCTCCCTAACTGCACACTGGGTAAATGTAGTGACGGCTGGGCCCCAGGCAGAGAGCTTTTTGGCGCACGTCCATCCGCCGCCAAGGATCGCAGGGCATCATTCTTTGCCTCCTGTTGCCTCCTCCTCCTACTCGGCTTCCTCCTCCTCTTCTACCACCTCCTCATCCGGTCAGCGACTGACCTTCACCACCAACTTCAGCACAGCCAGGGGTAAACGTCAGCAGGCCGTTCTGAAACTGATGTGTTTGGGGGACAGGCCCCACACCGCGCAGGAGTTGTGGCGGGGTATAGAACAACAGACCGACGAGTGGTTGCTGCCAGTTAGCCTCAAGCCCGGCCTGGTGGTGTGCGATAATGGGCGAAATCTCGTTGCAGCTCTGGGACTAGCCGGTTTGACGCACATCCCTTGCCTGGCGCATGTGCTGAATTTGGTGGTGCAGAAATTCATTCACAACTACCCCGACATTTCAGAGCTGCTGCGTAAAGTGTGGGACGTCTGTGCGCGCTTCCGGCGTTCTCATCCTGCCGCCGCTCGGCTGTCTGCTCTACAGCGTAACTTCGGCCTTCCCGCTCACCGCCTCATATGCGATGTACCCACCAGGTGGAACTCCACCTTGCACATGCTGGAGAGACTGTGCGAGCAGCAGCAGGCCATAGTGGAGTTTCAGCTGCAGCACGCACTGGTGAGTCACACTGCGGAACAGCACCACTTCACCACCTATGACTGGGCCTGTTGCACTGTTTCGAGTACTCCACCAACATGGCCAGTGGCGATGACACCGTTATCAGTGTTACAATACCACTTCTATGTCTCCTTGAGAAAACACTTGAATGATGGAGAAAACACTTGGCGATGATGGAAGAGGATGTGGCCCAGGACGAGGAAGAGGGGTCATCTCTAACACTTTCAGGCCAGTCTTTTAGAAGTGTCTCAGAGGGAGATTTTTTGCAACAGCAGAGGCCAGGTACAAATTTGGCCACCAGGGCCCACTACTGGAGGAAGAGGAGGAGGAGGAGGAGGAGGATGGGGATGAAGCATGTTCACAGCCGGGTGGCACCCAACTCAGCTCGGGCCTATCACTGGTGCGTGTCTGGGGGGATACGGAGGACGCAGACTATACGCCTCCCACAGAGGACAGCTTGTCCTTACCTCTGGGCAGCCTGGCACACATGAGCGACTACATGCTGCAGTGCCTGCGCAACGACAGCAGAGTTGCCCACATTTTAACGTTGCTGACTACTGGGTGGCCACCCTGCTGGATCCCCGTTACAAAGACAATGTGCCGTCCTTAATTTCCTCACTGGAGCGTGATCGGAAGATGCGCGACTACAGGCGCACGCTGGTAGACGCGCTCCTGATAGCATTCCCGACTGACGCGGGGGGACAAGTGGAAGCACAAGGTGAATTTTCTTTTGCCGTGAATGAACCCCTGCTGTGCCTGGGTGACAGGGGCCTAAATCTCTCAAAATCGTCTGTTCTATTGCTGGGTGACATGAACCCCTTTTGCTGTGAATGAACCCCTGATGTGCCTGGTTGACAGGGGCCTAAATCTCTCAAAATCCTCTGTTCTATTGCTGGGTGACATGAACCCCCTTTTGCCGTAAATTAACCCCTGCTGTGCCTGGGTGACATGGGCCTCGTTCTCTCAAAATCCTCTGTTCTATTGCTGGGTGACATGAACACCCTTTTGCCGTGAATGAACCCCTGCTCTGCATTGCTGACAGGGAATTAAATTTAGTGAAAACATCTGTTACTGATCGGAAGATGCGCGACTACAAGCGCATGCTGCTGATGGCATTCCCACCTGACAGCGGGGGCACAGTGGAAGCACAAGGCGAAGGCAGAGGAGGAGGAAGAGGTCGACAAAGCAGCTGGGGCACCGCAGCACCTGAGAAGGCAGGGTTAGCATGGCCAAAATGTGGAAAAGCTTTGTCAGCCTTGGAGGTGCTGACCTGCCCTGCAGTGAGTGTATAGTGTGAACGTGTGTTTAGCACGGCAGAGAGCATTATCACAGGCCGCAGCCAATGTGGACAAGCTTACGTTTATTAAAATGAACCAGGCATAGATCCCACAGGACTTGTCCGTACCTTGTGCAGAATAGACATTTATACCAGCCTCAACCATCCATTCTTGTACTCAAGTGCACTTATTCTTTATTTTATTTTGTTATATGTCCCAATATTTTGGGGGATACCCCAATTTAAAAATAAAAAATAACACAAATCAGTGTTAGCAACCTATTCCTCCAATCACCACCGCTTCCACCTACACCGCCACGTCAACCTACACCGCCACATCCACCGCCTCCTCAACCTCCTACTCCTAGATACAGATTTTTATTTAGAATTTTTCGGTATTTTATGTTATTTTAAGTCATTTCCCTATCCACATTTGTTTGCAGAACAATTGCCATGCTCTTAAGCACATTTTTATGCCTTTTGCAGCCCTCTAGCCCTATCCAGGACTATTTTAGAGCCATTTTAGTGGCCAAAAGTTCTGGTCCCCATTGACTTCAATGGGGTTCGGGTTCGGGGTCAAGTTCGGGTCCCGAACCCGAACTTCTTTTTCAAGTTCGGCCGAACCTGCCGAACCGAAACATCCAGGTGTCCGCTCAACTCTACTCAAAAATAGTAAAGTGTAAAAAAAAACCTATATGTATTTGGTATCGCTGTAATCATACTGACTCAGAGAATAAAGAAATTATGTTATTTATACAAAAAAATGAATGCAGTAACATTTATAACGTAAAGTGGCAGTATTGCTGTTTTTCCAATCTGCCTCCCAGAAAGTGTTAATACTAGTTAATCAAAGTTACGTGTACCACAAAATGGCATCATTAAAACTACAACTTGTCCCACAAAAAAACAAGCCCTCATATAGCTATATAGACGGAAAAATTAAAAAAAGTTATAGCTCTTGTAAGACGATGATAAAAAAAAGGAAGAAAATCGCATGGTCAGTAAGGCCCAATACAGGCTGATCATAAGGGGTTAATTTCTGTATACAATGGATAAGACTATTTTGTTGACATCTTTTTTCGGATTTTTCTTTTGGTACATCTGACCATTGGTTTGAGATCTGGAGAATTTGTAGCTGAGCCAATGCTCTTGGGGGGAATTTACTTGGCGTTTCAAATGCCCATCTTGATCTTATTTGTCTGTTCACATAGCCATATGAGGGCTTGTTTTTTGTGGGACAAGTTGCACTTTCCAACGACGCTATTTAATTGCATATGATGTAGTAGGAAGCGGGAAAAAAATTCCATATGGGGTGAAATAAAAAAAAAAAATGCAATTCCACCACAGTTTTACGGGTTTCTTTATTGACAACGTTCGATGTGTGATAAAACTCACCAGTTGCTTTTATTCTACAGGTCAGTACAAATCTGGCAATAGCTTATACGTATAGTTTTTCTTGCGTTTTGATAGTGATAAAAAAAATGTAAAGTTTTATTTTTTTTTGCCATATTTTGACCCCCATAACTTTTTTGTAATTATGTGGACGGAGCTATATGGGGACGATCTGAACTTTTCATTGATACCATTCTGGAGTGTGTATGACTTTTTTTATCACTTTTTATAAAAAAAAAATTGTAGAAAATGAAGTGACCAAAAACAACAAATAAGCCATTTGGACGCTTTTTTCTGTTTTGCTGTATGGGGAATATATTTTTATTACTATGGACGTTTTCGCACATCGTGAGACCCATGATGTGTATTTTTTTCATATTTTTTGCTTTTTTATTTTATTTTGGGAAAAGGGGGGTGATTTGAATTATTTTTTTTTTTTTTTTACTTTTATTCTTTTACACTTTTTTATAGTTCCCATAGGGAACTATAACAATCAATCATATGATTGCTATTATCATAGAAGACTCCAATTCACTATCACTGGAATCTATGATGATTTTATTAGTTTCCTATGAGCCCTATTACAGGCAAGGGCTACATAGAAAATACTATGCAGCAGCCTAATGTCATTCACAAAGACAGGGGCTGCTGCACACAAGCTCCGGCTCCTCCCATTGCTGCACGGGGGAGCAGGAGCACCGCCGAAAGCTTTCGGTTTTCAGCGCGCTCAGATGCCGTGATGCAGAATTGTGTATCAGGCTGCTACAGTACATGCAGAATGCTGTAGGAACAATTGCTACTGCCGTCATTCCTCCCTCATTCCCTCCTATAGCAAATTCCTGAGTCCACAGGTTGATGTGCTGCCGATAAACCGGCATCTTTCATCCTAATATAAGATGCCCATCAGCCGATAAACGAGCAAACACTTGTTCATCGGCTGATCGATTATACGAACCAGTTATCACTACGGATGAGCGAATCGACTTCGGATGAAACATTCTGTCGATTCGCATAAAATCTCTTTCCAATACTGTATGGAGCAGGAGCTCCGTACAGTATTAGAATATGTTGGCTCCGATGAGCCGAAGTTATTGCTTCGCAAAGTTTTGCAAGACTTCGGGTAATAATTTCATAAATTAATTTGTACTGTAAAAAAAACATTTCCCAAACTCAGGTTTGGTTCCAAGTGGTACCATTCCATTCTCCCCCCTTTGGCCAGAAGTGGGCCAGTCCTGCTTGCTACGAGAAGGAGGGGTGGCAGTTCTAGTTTATTCCAGTTTAGACTCCTTGTTGGAGCTGAGAAGACATGACAGATGCAGCAGCAAGAGGAAAGTGTTCTTCGGCTGAAAATAATGTATTTGCTGAGGGTCAGGAAGGGAATAACAGTCGACGGCCCCCCATCCAAGGATACCATGACAGACCTAAAGTACAGAAACCAGACCTAAACAGAGTTTAGTGCAGCACAGAGCAAGAAAGCAAAGCATTTAAGCATGCCTGTCAGTACAGCAGAGAAAGAGAGCAGAGTTGAGTTTGCCTGCCAGTTTATGCTAAAGTCTGCTGGAACCAAGACAAATCCTGCCAATTGTTTGGATGAACGTTTATTCAAGTAAAGCTGCCATTGAATGTCACCAGAAGGTCTGGACTCAAGTTATTTTTTCCTTCATCCCTCAATTATAACCTTTTTAATGGTATGGTATGGAGCCAAAGCCTGGGGTCCCACTGTATCCAGGTAGGAGCACCGTGACACATAAAGAGACATATAGGCTGCACTACACCACTCGGCTTTCCAACCAAACTTGGGATGTGATAGGGTCCTGGGGGGGCAGGGGGTCGATTGCACAGGCAACCTGTCACGGCTGAGGATGGGGAAAATCCTCAGCCGTGTGGAGCCCGATGATGTTTTGGCTGCTTGGCCATGAAGACAGGATTAGGGAGCAGGTCACCTCCTAAAGGCATCCCTAACCTGACCCTGACTCCTAGCTACATGAGCCAACCTTGATGGTAGGAGGGCTCATGCTCCGGAACCTAGAAGTCCCTGCTAGCCCTCAAGATGGCCCTAAGCTAGGAGCTGAGTAAGACAACCCACTCCTCCTAGACACGGAGGAGCAGGAGTCTCAACAGCCAAGCTGCTGGAAAAGGGGAGACAAACAGCTCTATGGATATGGCAGGTGAACAAAGAGTTCCACCTACCTGCCACAGCCTTGCTGACTGGATCCCTGTGTTAGCAGGGTGCAGATCACAAACGCATCCCCACACAGGGACCCAGATCCATAGCTGCACAAGATCACAACAAAACATCAAACAGACATCACACATCACTAGAAATAAACTAAATGAGACATAATGGTTATGACCACAGGGGTGGCTCTTACTGGCAGGTAGTAAAGACAGGAGGCCGCTTTCAGCTAAGCATGGCTGAAGCAACCAGCAGGCCTGCAAAAGCAGTGAGGCTTTATAGGCCAAGAAGCCACACCCCACAGTCGGACACACCCAGTGAGACACACACACTAGGAAGGAGATTAACCCTTCCAACACCAGGGAAGGGAAAACACCACTAAAGGGAACGTGCACACAATAACAAAAAAGCAAGTGCACACATACACACCTCACACAAAACCGCATGCACAACATAGCAAGCTGCAATGGCACAGCTCAGGCTGCTACGCTGCCACATACATACTGTTGCCAGCGGCAACCACAGGTGAGGCAAAAACCACAGCCCTCACTTGTGATTGACAACCAAAGAAAACTGCTGACAACCGCATGCGGTTCAGGAGTCACGGTCATAGCCATGGCCGTGACACTCCCACCCCTCAAAGCCCCCCCACCAAAAAAGGAAACTGGTGAGAGACTCGCACAAGGGGATAGGAGAAGGGAACGTCCACTCTCAGGACATGGTTCCCAGAAAGTCGCTGTCAGCTGCATCCTCTCCCAGCACACAACACAGCCAGTCCGACGAGGCCTGCAGCCCGCACCAGCGACACAGAAATGGAACCACTGAGAGTGGACGAGGGGACTCTCCACTCACGTCCCCACTCCAGTCGCTGCCAGCAGACACTCCTAACCAGCACGCAGCCGGACCACTTACGGAGTGCTGCCAGCAGACGACCAGAGATGGGAACATGGAGAGGGACGAGGGATCCCCAACACGGACACGGAAGGTAAGGTGGCGGGGAATAAGCCACCAACCGTGCCGTTAACGGAGAACCCCCCGGGACGCTCTCCCTCCGGAGAACGTGCATGCAGGCCACAAGGGAATGGCACTGCATGCTGCACCCTCTTCCGAAGGCATGCATACCGCATACCAAACACCAAGTGTAATAAAATATCAGGGGACGCCAAACGAACACGGTGAGAAAGTGGCGGGGAAAAGCCACTCACCGTGCCGTCAGCGGCAAAACCCCCAGAACGCTCTCCCTCCGAAGAGCGCGCATGCACCCCATCAGCAGACGGCAGTACATGCTACACCCTCTTTCGAGGGAATGCATACTCCCACCCCTCAAAGCCCCTCCCCACAACAAAAGGGGAAGATTGGTGGGGCACAAAAAACAATGGGAGGGGGGAGGGGAAAGACAAACAAAAGGGGACACCAACACGGACAACGGTGAGCTAGGAATGGCGGGGAATGCCACTCACCGCGCCGTAAATGGTGAAAGCCCCATAACGCTCTCCCTCCGGAGAACGCGCATGCACCCCATCCGCAGATAGAGGTGCATGCTTTACCCTCTTTCGAGGGAACACCACGTAAGAAGCGACTGTGGTCATACTGTCACGGCTGAGGATGGGGAAAATCCTCAGCCGTGTGGAGCCCGATGATGTTTTGGCTGCTTGGCCATGAAGACAGGATTAGGGAGCAGGTCACCTCCTAAAGGCATCCCTAACCTGACCCTGACTCCTAGCTACATGAGCCAACCTTGATGGTAGGAGGGCTCAAGCTCCGGAACCTAGAAGTCCCTGCTAGCCCTCAAGATGGCCCTAAGCTAGGAGCTGAGTAAGACAACCCACTCCTCCTAGACACGGAGGAGCAGGAGTCTCAACGGCCAAGCTGCTGGAAAAGTGGAGACATAAACAGCTCTATGGATATGGCAGGTGAACAAAGAGTTCCACCTACCTGCCACAGCCTTGCTGACTGGATCCCTGTGTTAGCAGGGTGCAGATCACAAACGCATCCCCACACAGGGACCCAGATCCATAGCTGCACAAGATCACAACAAAACATCAAACAGACATCACACATCACTAGAAATAAACTAAATGAGACATAATGGTTATGACCACAGGGGTGGCTCTTACTGGCAGGTAGTAAAGACAGGAGGCTGCTTTCAGCTAAGCATGGTTGAAGCAACCAGCAGGCCTGCAAAAGCAGTGAGGCTTTATAGGCCAAGAAGCCACACCCCACAGTCGGACACACCCAGTGAGACACACACACTAGGAAGGAGATTAACCCTTCCAACACCAGGGAAGGGAAAACACCACTAAAGGGAACGTGCACACAATAACAAAAAAGCAAGTGCACACATACACACCTCACACAAAACCGCATGCACAACATAGCAAGCTGCAATGGCACAGCTCAGGCTGCTACGCTGCCACATACATACTGTTGCCAGCGGCAACCACAGGTGAGGCAAAAACCACAGCCCTCACTTGTGATTGACAACCAAAGAAAACCGCTGACAACCGCATGCGGTTCAGGAGTCACGGTCATAGCCATGGCCGTGACACAACCAGAATAACTCACTGGATCAACAACCCATCTTTAGTAACTATAACCTGTAATATTATTACACTCCAGAAATACATTTAGGCCCCTCTTGAACTCTTCTAGTGAACTCACCATCACCACCTCCTCAGGCAGAGAATTCCATAGTCTCACTGCTCTTACCGTAAAGAATCCTCTTCTATGTTTGTGTATAAACCTTCTTTCCTCCAGATGCAGAGGATGTCCCCTCGTCACAGTCCCGGGGATAAATAGATTATGGGAGAGATCTCTGTACTGACCCCTGATATATTTATACATAGTAATTAGATCGCCCTTAGTCATCTTTTTTCTAAAGTGAATAACCCTAATTTTGATAATCTTTCTGGGTACTGTAGTCCACCCATTCCAGTTATTACTTTAGTTTACTTCCTCTGAACCTTCTGCTATGTCTTGTTCACAGGAGCCCAGAACTGTACACAGTACTCCATGTGTGGTCTGACTAGTGATGAGTAAAGTGGCAGGACTTCTCATCACGTGCATTTATGCCCCTTTTGATGCAACCCATTATCTTATTGGCCTTGGCAGCAGCTCTGTGACACTAGTTTCTGCAGTTTAGTTTGCTGTCACTTTCTATGTTAGTGTTACCCAGTGTTTTACAATTTAGTATGTACTGGTGTATTTTTCCTTCCCATGTGCATAACCTTACATTTGTCAGTGTTAAACCTCATCTGCCACTTCTCTGTAGCAGTATACTGTCCTCTTCCGTGTTAATTACTTTACACAGTTTAGTGTCATCTGCAAAAATGTATATTTTACTGTGCAAGCCTTCTACAAGATCATTAATAAAAAATATTGAAGAGAATAGAGCCCAATACTGCCCCCTGAGGTACTCCACTAGTGACAGTGACCCAATCTGCATGTGTACCATTATTAACCACCCTCTGTTTTCTATCACTGAGCCAGTTACTTACCCACATACAGACATTTTCTCCCAGCCAGCATTTGTCTTTTTCTTGTAGCCTACCCATTTGACTGCTATCAGTGCTGCTAGTTTGTAGGCAGGTAGACAATTGGCTGAACAAAAAAATGTTGAAATGTTTGTAAGTGATCATTGCCCCATATTAATAGTCCACTGATTAGCTGCATGAGCAAGCATTTATTAGTCAGCTGATGTATCTTTTATGCAGTTGCAAAAATAATAGTTTGACAACAGCACATTTCATTGTGAAGTGCTGCCAACATAATGTAAAATGTATGAGGATGGTGGTAAGTAATTACATTAATCATCCTTCATTCATCTTCCCCCCATAATCACTGAACAGTTAGAATGAAATATTGACTGCCGATCAATTAGCATATCAAGGACTAAGGCCTCATACACACGGCCGTTGTACAGCCGTTCCATGCATTGGGGACCGCAATTTTTTTGCAGTGCGGAGGCATGGAGAGAAACCCCACAGAAGCACTCCGTATTGCTTCTGTGGGGTTCCGTACCTCCGTTCTGCACCGCAGCTCCGGATTGCGGACCCATTCAAGTGAATGGGTCCGCATCCGTGATGCGGGGAGCACACGGCCGGTGCCCGCATATTGTTGACCCACTGTTTGCGGGCCGCAATGCTACCACGGCCGGGCAACGGCCGTGGACATGAGGTCTTACTGTCACAATCCTTTCCCAATATTCTTATTTCCTATGTCATATACCATTGTAAGCAAACCTCTAGTTCAAGAAAAAAAAATCCCATTGACTGGGGAAGAAACAGAACACTTACATTCTGCCCTCCTTTTCATCTATTTAGCTGCAGATCTGCTAATACTTGGGCTCCTTTTCTACCATCCAAGATGGCCACACAGCTTCTCAGACTATCTGGTGCACACTGTGTATTGGTAGACCAAGACACTTCCTACTTGTCCAACCTCTCTCTCGGATTCGCCAGCACTGTTCACATAAGCAATGCTGGCCATCGCAAGGGCACCAGGAAGTGCCTTGGGCTACCAATTGTACAGCATGCATGAGGCAGTCCGAGAAGTGGCGCATACATCTTGGATGACAGAAGAGAAACCTGGGAATTGACAAATCTGCAGCTAAAAAGTTGAAAAGGTCACCATTCAAGTGTTCTGTTCATTCCCCAGTGAATTGTTTTTCTTAAATCAGATTGTCACTTTAATGAAGTCCTACAGTATTTGCTCACTTGACATTTCTATTACAGTGAACACTTGTTGCCCACAAAAAAAATAACAATTCTGGGGCATCTTGGACATTTACATTTTGGACATTTACATTTATTAAATTGACTGTGCTCACATTTATCACAAATGTGCACATCTAGTTTCAGACCCTGTACCTAGCTCTCCAAGTGGTCGTGTCTTATTGAGAAAAGGGTTGCAAAATTTGGCATAAAATCCTGTATGTTAACCAGTAGGGGAGTAAAAAGTAAGACCAAAGTGTCTACTTGTGTACCAGATTTTTCATCCAGCATGAGCCCCTGTGATACATTTGACAATCGTTATACTGTCTAATTTCACACTGTCTACAGGATTAGTATCACTGCCCTATTGTTCTGTTCTCCTCTATTACTTGACTGTCGGGGGACATGCCCCATTGACAAGAAGAACTGCAATGTTCAGTTATTAATTCACTCATAGTCCTAGAACTAATCTAGAACTTGATGGACTTGTGTCAATCAATAGATATGAGAAACAAAGGAGCAATATTATTCTAAATGCATTTTAATCTTTCTTTTTATGCACACCGAAATCGTATTTGCTTTTGCAGCTGCTTCTTGACATTAAGTTGCAATGATAATCTTACTGTTAACCAGCACACTCTCAGGTCCTTCACTACTCAGGTCATCTCCAGCCTTTTTTATGTATTATCTATGCTTGCCTAGATGCATCGTTTTATTGTTAATTAATGTTAATATTGGCACTGTGTTATATCTGCCCTGCTTTAGTTTTCCTCCCTAAAGTCATAAACGGTAGCCATCATGTGTCCAATAAATAAGAAGCCCGTGACTCATATTAATCGGTTTTATTAATATGTAAAGTACCTCAATAAGGAGCCCAAGGGGACGTCCTCCCAGCAGTTGGAGCCCAACCACTCCCATTACTTCAGAGCTCAGCACCGCCCCACTGCTAATTTAATGGGAGCGGTTGGGCTCCAACTGCCGAAGGAACGTCCCCTTGGGCTCCTTATTGAGGTACTTTACATATTAATAAAACCGATTTTATGGACCAAATAAAAGACACAGGGCAGTAATACTAGTATATTTTAATGTAAATCGTGGAGACTAATGGGGTGATGTTATTAGCTCAGTAAGTAAAATCCCGGTGACAGTGTCCCTTTAAATTCTGGATTCTTTTCTTTCAGAGATTGAAAGAAGTGCCTGGGGGTAGGGAGACAACAGATAAATTGTCTGAGTATCTAGTCTTATAGTTCCATATGGCTTCTATGTAGAACACTTATCCTGAAATTGATAACCAGATACTATGACCTTCTCACAGCAGCAGGTGATGTAATGGGGTTGACATGTATCATTAGGCTGACCAATTTAAATGGCACCCTACTAGATCCGGAAACTGGCATTCTTTTTTTAAAGGTGACATGAAAAATTCATTTTCTATGCATTCCAAGCATCTTGTGCATTTATGGAAGGAGAAAGCAGGAAGGAGAGACTGGCGGGATTAGCATTGGAACGGAAGCTGCAGTGGATAGTAAAGTAGGTAGGGCTTGTTTTTTTTTTTGTATGTGTTGTAGATCATTTTTAGATCTAAAATGTGAACTTTTGTGGCTTGGATGTATACATTCAATGGATACATCTAATGGTTTAAAATACAGTTGGACTCTACTATTAAAAAAAGTATGCATTTTTTTACTGAATACCATTGTGAAATAGCGCAGTCTTTTGTGCTGTTCCGTAGCAATATACTGACTTATACTGCTAGGAAGAGGCATCTGACTAATGTAACCATACAGCATGTACAGTGACTTGCAAAAGTATTCACCCCCTTGACTTTTTTCGTGTTTTGCTACATTACAGCCTTAAGTTCAATGTTTTGTTAATCAGAATTTTATGTGATGGATCAGAACACAATATTCTAAGTTGGTGAAGTGAAATGGGAAAAATGTATAAATAGAAATAGAAAACAGAAAATTGGCATGTGCGTATGTATTCACCCCCCTTTGTTAGGAAGTTCATAAAAAGCTCTGGTGCAACCAGTTACCTTCAGAAGTCACATAATTAGTGAAATGATGTCCACCTGTGTGCAATCTTAATGTCACATGTTCTGTCATTACATATACATACCTTTTTTTTAAAGGCCCCAGAGACTGCAACACCTAGGCAAGAGGCATCACTAACCAAACACTGCCATGAAGACCAATGAACACTCCGAGCAAGTAAGGGACAATGTTGTTGAGAAGTACAAGTCAGGGTTAGGTTATAAAAAAATATCCAAATCTTTAATGATCCCCAGGAGCACCATCAAATCTATCATAACCAAATGGAAAGAACATGGTACAACAGCAAACCTGCCAAGAGACGGCCGCCCACCAAAACTCACGGACCGGGCAAGGAAGGCATTAATCAGAGAGGCAGCACAGAGACCTAAGGTAACCCTGGAGGAGCTACACAGTTCCACAGCAGAGACTGGAGTATCTGTACATAGGACGACAATAAGCCGTACGCTCCATAGAGCTGGGCTTTATGGCAGAGTGGCCAGAAGAAAGCCATTACTTTCAGCTAAAAACAAAAAGGCACATTGTGAGTTTGCGAAAAGGCATGTGGGAGACTCCCAAAATGTATGGATGAAGGTGCTCTGGTCTGATGAGACTAAAATTGAACTTTTTGTCCATCAAAGAAAACGCTATGTCTGGCGCAAACCCAACACATCACATAAATAACACCACCCCCACAGTGAAACATGGTGGTGGCAGCATCATGCTGTGGGGATGTTTTTCAGCAGCCGGGACTGGGAAACTGGTCATAGTTGAGGGAAAGATGGATGGTGCTGAATACATGGATATTCTTGAGCAAAACCTGTACCACTCTGTGCGTGATTTGAGGCTAGGATGAAGGTTCACCTTCCAGCAGGACAATGACCCCAAACACACTGCTAAAGCAGCACTTGAGTGGTTTAGGGAAACATGTAAATGTGTTGGAATGGCCTAGTCAAAGCCCAGATCTCAATCCAATAGAAAATCTTTGGTCAGACTTAAAGATTGCTGTTCACAAGCGCAAACCATCCAACTTGAAGGAGCTGGAGCAGTTTTGCAAGAAGGAATGGGTAAAAATCCCAGTGGTAAGATGTGGCAAGCTCATAGAGACTTATCCAAAGCGACTTGGAGCTGTGATTGCCGCAATAGGTGGCTCTACAAAGTATTGACTTTAGGGGGGTGAATAGTAATGCACATTGACTTATTTTGTCCTATGTGTTGTTTGCTTCACAATAAATAAATAAAAAAACATCTTCAAAGTTGTGGGTATGTTCTGTAAATTAAATGATGCAAATCCTCAAACAATCCATTTTAATTCCAGATTGTGAGGTACCAAAACACGAAAAAAGTCCCAAGGGGGGGTGAATACTTTTGCAAGGTACTCTACACGTTTAGCATGTACATTGGGAGCTTTCATAGTCTGAAATGTGAGTTACGTCTCTTAAAGGGGTTGTCAGCTGTATTTATATTAATGACCTATCCTCAGGATAGGTCATCAATATAAGATTGGCAGGGGTGCGACACCCGGGACCCCCACCGATCAGCTGTTTGAAGAGAAGGCCGCACTCCCTGCTTAGGCCTCCTGCACACAACCGTTTTTTTCCCCCGTTTACTGACCGTTTTTTGCGTTCCGTATATGGTCCGTATACGGAAGCATTCATTTCAATGGTTCCGCCAAAAAAACGGAATGTACTCCGTATGCATTCCGTTTCCGTATTTCTGTTTTTCCGTTCCATTTAAAGATAGAACATGTTCTATTATTGCCCGCAAATCACCGTGGCTCTATTCAGGTTAATGGGTCCACAAAAAAACGGAACACATACGGAAATGCATGCACAGTTTTTTGCAGACCCATCTATTGAAAATGTTATGCCCAGCCCAATTTTATCTATGTAATTACTGTATACTGTATATGCCATAGAGAAAAACAGAACGGAAAAACGGAACAGAAACGGAAACACAACAGAAACAAAAAACGGAACAACGGATCCGTGAAAAACGGACAGCAAAACACTGAAAAAGCCATACGGTAGTGTGCAGGAGGCCTTAATCTGATTTTCTAAGATTCATTTAGAAAATGCAGGGCAAAATAGAGTCATTGCTGTCTGTTATCTGTCAGATGCCACTGCTGCCCGTCATCTGACAGTTCCAGCAGTTCTGCCATTTTTGTTGTTTTGCTCCTATGATGGAGCAGAACAATAGAAATGATACTGGAGTTGTTGAAGCAATGTGAATGAGCCCTAAGGTCTGAAACTGTATTTAATATGACCTTAAAGGGAACCTGTCATCATTTTTTAACATATTACTGTAGAGTGAATATACATTTAAGCAGGATTAACTTCATTGTTCAAACTAAGCTTTCATTATCTTCTCGGCAGGTGTGAAAGTAGCCTAAGTGGGTGCTACTTAAAAAAGAAACTAAATGGATTGTTCTTCTCAAAACTATGGTCCCAACTTGTTTAAATTAATCCGTCTCCTTCAAAATATTCTTGTAATATGCACATATTTTATTTATTTTTCCAGAGTACTTTTTGTTCCCTGTTTTTAATATTTTGTTTTGTCTTATTTATGTTGTTGAACTTTTCTAGATATCTGGTGTTGGGGACTGGATGGGTGTCAACTTAGGTTTACTGAACATCTGTGCTGTTTTGTACTTGTGCCTCTTTCTGTTCCTAGGTCGTGGTCCCTCCATTCAGGTGTGCTCTAATAACTGGCTTTCTTGCATTGGCATCAGTGTCACGTGACACAGAGCCGTTTTACGTTTACGTCAGAGTGTGCGCACTGTGGGTGCAAAGCACGACAATGTCGGATTCGCGCCTTTTTAATCAAAGATTTACCCCGATTATATCCCTGTATATAACCTGGAGTACCAAAACGAATTTCAATATAAATGTATTAGACCCATATATGAGCAAATTATCAACACCAAAAAGGATATATGGATCATCACTATATCATATAAAATAATATACCAACACAAAGTATAATCAATAAATACATAATTTTATTACAATGACTTTAATTATCATGATTGGCAAAACACAATATTAAAATGAAGATTAAAAACAATAGGGCTGGTGGTGCATGGTTGGTGGGCTATCCAATAAAGTGCAAGTGCAAACATGCGGTCAGCAATAAAAATAAAGACCATGACCGTTAATGGTCAGCTACAAAGTTGATAGGCTGCACTAATTAAAAGATGAATGCAAACATGTGTAAATCAGGAGATATACCTGGCACTGTTGTTGTGGCACACTATAGAATGTCAAATTATCAATATCAGATCATCTTATACAAAATCAACAAGTACAACCCTTAAAGGTGAATGTGCATCACCAAAAGTTGGTGGGACTTACTGAAAAGCCAAACAGGGCTGCACAATAGTACTGACCGCAAGATAGTCCGCAACAAAATACACGCACCACCAGTCCATTCCTATACTTTTAATTATTTCCTGGTATTCCTGAAGTGATTTTCATAGGATATACAGTCGTGGCCAAAAGTTTTGAGAATGACACAAATATTAGTTTTCACAAAGTTTGCTGCTAAACTGCTTTTAGATCTTTGTTTCAGTTGTTTCTGTGATGTAGTGAAATATAATTACACGCACTTCATACGTTTCAAAGGCTTTTATCGACAATTACATGACATTTATGTAAAGAGTCAGTATTTGCAGTGTTGGCCCTTCTTTTTCAGGACCTCTGCAATTCGACTGGGCATGCTCTCAATCAACTTCTGGGCCAATTCCTGACTGATAGCAACCCATTCTTTCATAATCACTTCTTGGAGTTTGTCAGAATTAGTGGGTTTTTGTTTGTCCACCCGCCTCTTGAGGATTGACCACAAGTTCTCAATGGGATTAAGATCTGGGGAGTTTCCGGGCCATGGACCCAAAATGTCAACGTTTTGGTCCCCGAGCCACTTAGTTATCACTTTTGCCTTATGGCACGGTGCTCCATCGTGCTGGAAAATGCATTGTTCTTCACCAAACTGTTGTTGGATTGTTGGAAGAAGTTGCTGTTGGAGGGTGTTTTGGTACCATTCTTTATTCATGGCTGTGTTTTTGGGCAAAATTGTGAGTGAGCCCACTCCCTTGGATGAGAAGCAACCCCACACATGAATGGTCTCAGGATGCTTTACTGTTGGCATGACACAGGACTGATGGTAGCGCTCACCTTTTCTTCTCCGGACAAGACTTTTTCCAGATGCCCCAAACAATCGGAAGGAGGCTTCATCGGAGAATATGACTTTGCCCCAGTCCTCAGCAGTCCATTCACCATACTTTCTGCAGAAGATCAATCTGTCCCTGATGGGTTTTTTTTGGAGAGAAGTGGCTTCTTTGCTGCCCTTCTTGACACCAGGCCATCTTCCAAAAGTCTTCGCCTCACTGTGCGTGCAGATGCGCTCACACCTGCCTGCTGCCATTCCTGAACAAGCTCTGCACTGTTGGCACTCCGATCCCACAGCTGAATCCTCTTTAGGAGACGATCCTGGCGCTTGCTGGACTTTCTTGGATGCCCTGAAGCCTTCTTAACAAGAATTGAACCTCTTTCCTTGAAGTTCTTGATGATCCTCTAAATTGTTGATTGAGGTGCAATCTTAGTAGCCACAATATCCTTGCCTGTGAAGCCATTTTTATGCAACGCAATGATGGCTGCACGCGTTTCTTTGCAGGTCACTATTGTTAACAATGGAAGAACAATGATTTCAAGCATCACCCTCCTTTTAACATGTCAAGTCTGCCATTTTAACCCAATCAGCCTGACATAATGATCTCCAGCCTTGTGCTCGTCAACATT